>NC_140031.1:30388558-30628558 GCF_963513975.1 Fringilla coelebs
TACAGCACTACGTTCAGTTGTTTCAAATATGAGGGATGGTGACTCCATCACCTTCCTTGGCAGGCCATTCCAATGCTTATCAGTGCTTCCAGTGATGTCCAGCTTGAATCTCCCCTTGAGGCCATTTCCTCTTCTCCTGTTGCTAGTTGACAGGAAAAAGAAACTGACCCCCACCTGGCTCTCCTTCACATTCTCCTTTCAGGAAAGCATGCTCTCCCCTGAAACTCCTCCAGGCTAAACAATGCCAGCTTCCTCAGCCATTTCTTGTGGCACTTGTGTTCCAGATGCTTCACCAGCTTGTTGCACTTCTCTGGACTCACACCAGCACTTTCAGGTCTTTCTTCTGTTAAGACACCCAAAACTGGATACAGCACTCAAGGCGTGGCCTCACCAATGCTGTAAAGGGGGACAATCCCTGCCCTGGTCCTGCTGGCCATGCTATTGCTGGTACAGACCAGGACATCATTGGCGCCTTCTTGGCCACCTGAGACAACTAGCTCAGGTTCACATACTGTCAAACAGCACCCTGAAGTTGTTTTCCTTGCAGCTTCTGGACGCTCTTCCTTTACTCTGTAGTACTGCCAGGGGTTGTTGCGACACAATTGCAGCACTTGGCAGTTGGTCTTGTTCGACCTCATAACACCAGCCTCAGCACATCAATCCAGCCTCTCAGCAATCCTTTGGATCCCCTTCTACCCACCAGCAGGTCAATTCTCCTGACAAACTTGGTGTAATCTGAATTTACTGAGGGTGCATTTGATGCCCTTGTCCATTGCTGGCTGGGGTCTGTATATAATCATGAACAGGACGAACACTGAACAAAATATACAACTTAAAGACGTCACACTATTCACCCTTCAGAATTAATGTTCCCTTTCCATCTCAGCTTTTTCAAAAAGAGTGCAATTGGTTTCCGAAAGGTACACAGAATAGTGGCAAAGATACACAATATGGTGGATGGCTTTTTGACAAGAAACAAATCTATAGAACAGGACTTCAAAAATAAGACCACCTACCAGGGAGGGAGGGTCTGCAGGTTAGAAGCTACATGTAATCCTGAAAATTAAGTTAAAAAATGTACTCTGCCTAGTAAGAAAATAACTCTTCCACACATTCCAAAAGCTGGAGGCATGCATTTCACAGGAGGTTCTACCAGATGAAGAATCTACAAGGAAGATGCCTTAAATTACCAAGAATCTTGGAAAGTGCTGCATAGCCAAGCCCTGCCAGCTCGGGTGAAGAATAAGTTTTCAAAGAATTTGAGCATTTTTTGTTATAATAAATGACGCTATGTTGATGCAGCTACAACGTGAGGGCCAGTAGTAAGAGGTCCTCTAGTTCATGTCTCCTCCTACATGAAAAGACTGAGAGAATTAGGACTGCTCAGCCTGAAGAAGAGAAGACTTCAGGGTGAGCTTGTTTTGGTTTTTCAGTGTCAAAGGGTCCCTACAAGAAAGCTGGTGAGGAACTTTTTACAAGGGTGTGTACTGACAGGACAGGACATTAAACCTTGAGAGTGTAGGTTTAAATCAAATATTAGGAAGAAATTCTTTACTGTAAGGGTGGTGAGGCACCGGAAGGTATTGTTCAGAGAAGTCGTGGATGGCCCACCCCTGGAAATGTCAGGGTCAAGTTATGGCACTTTGAACAACCTGGTCTAGTGGAAGGTGTCCCTGCCCATGGGAGGTGGTTGGAATCTGATAATCTTCAAGGTTCTTTCCAACTCAAAACATTCTGATTGTATTAAAAAAAGAAGTGTTCTTATAAAGTGCACTGCACTGACCTGCAGACAGTAAAAAGGTCAGTGGATAGTCTTAAAAAGTGATAAAATCTTGGCTTTTCCTTTTGCACTTTCCCAGATGTTGTTACTGGATATAGTCATCACGGATTTTTGAAGTCAGGTGATACTTTGGTCATACCAAAACCTGACAGCCTTTAGTAGAAAAAGACATAGGATGCTAAGGAAAATGGCAACAAAATAAATAAAATTATTAAGAGAACCACTAATAAAATGAATGGAAGATGTAAGAGAATGAAGGAAAATGTCTGGGTTCTTATTTGATTGACTTGAAATAAGAATGCCATCCCTTTTCTAGATGCAAGAAACAAGTATCTTCCAGAAAATTTTTAATTCCCAAGAGCACAATTACTAAAATAAAATGAAACCAAAATGACCTTTGTTTAGAATTTGTTAGTGAAGCAATTCCTTTTTATCTGCAACATTCCTTAGACCTTGAATTCATGTCTGTCCCATGTATATGTTGTAAGAGGTGAATGACTACTTCAGGGACAGGACTACCCAATTAAGAAATATGCACTGTCTTCCAAGATGAACCAAATTACTTTAGTTGAAAAAAAACATTACTGGCTCAAAAGAACAACAAAAAAAGCTGGAAGCTTAAAGGTTTTAAAGCTATTTTTAAAAGATCAGAACTCCCAGTAAGGTTAGAAAAAAAAATATTTTGTTTTCAAAAGAAAAAAATAAAGCCTCATTATGTAACTCTTCTAATTTTTCAGAAAACTCCAGGAACAATGTTCCTGTTACCCACTACAACAGCCTTTCCCAACTGAGGAAAAGCAATGAATTAATTTGCTCATTGATATCTTTCTTAATTTCTTTCATGACATTTCTTACTTGGTTCATCTATTATTGTTTAGTGTTTTTAATATATAGGACAATAAAACATTGTGCAACGTGCTATGTATTAGTATTATCTGAGTGGATTTATACAGGACCGTTCTTAGATGGCTACTTGGGTGTCTTCTTCCCCTTCTCCCTTGCTGAGTAGCAATGCTGTCACTCTGTGTCACCACCAGCTTCTACCAGCTCTGTTAGGTTGTGGTAAATATGTATACTTTATGATGACAGGAAAAAAATACCTCCCAAGAAAATGGTTTCCACATTCTTCTTGCAAAGAACACAAGCACAACCGCAATGATCATTTACTGCTCAGTCTGGGAAAAAACCCTAGTAATTCTGTCTTCAGAATAGGGTTTAAATGGAAGGCAGAAAATACAGCATGGGGTGCATTCTTTGAATAACAAATGATGAACATATCAAACAACTGCTCATTAAGCAAATACTGCCAATTCCATTAATCAAATAAGGCAAGGCCTTATGGAAAAGAAACACAGCATGTAATTAGACAATTAAATGATGACATAGTGCACACAAACAAGAAGACCAAATTAAAGTATTGTAGGGAGCTCCTTATTTTGTTTTGTTTGGTTTTTTGTGTCTTTCAATCCAGATTTGTTTAAAGATAGGCTTGCTTATAGTTTTTAGTACACTATAATCTTTGCATGACTTATTATTAAACAACCTTTACAAATTAGCTCAATTATACTAGAGAAAAATACAGACAAAAACACGTTTACCAAATGTGGCTTTAGCAATGTTTAATAAATAAATAAATGCAAGAATTTCTTGCATCTATTGGAGGTATAAGCACCAACCTGCTGAAGCTGTGGACTGAACATAGCTATGTAATGCCATGCTGCATGCTGTGGGTTATCTGAGAAACCGGTGACATAAACCTACAGGGAAACCATGTCTTTCTGATGTTGCAGCACATTTTAGGTTCCCTATGTACCTATGTACTTAGGTTAAAACAATAAAATCCAGTACAAGGCTAAAGCCATGTATTTGTCTTCCTGTTTAAAATAACATCAGGAAGGCACAGTGCTAGTCACCACACACCGTAAACACCTACAATTTAATTCTGATGATGTGCTGTCTTTATTTACGGCAAACTCACAAACATTAGTCCCTACTTTATATGCCTTCTTTGTAAGAGGTGCCATATGTATCGAGCACTGTCCTGGAATCGGACAATGTTTAATGTTTACTGAATAAAATAACATTCTCATAAAACCTGATAAAATCATCACAGGCAAGGAAAAGCAAACCAGCTGTCAAGTAGAAATAGACTGCAAGTATTTTTTATTTTGAAAATTTAATTTTCATCTACAGATTTTGCCTACGGTTCATTTTTTACAGACCTGGTACAAAGTGACTGGAAATTCTGTTTCTGGTTGCTTGCTTCACTTGGATTAATAGCTAACAGCACAATATCTGTAAGTAGAACCAACCATTTAAGAAAAGGACTAGCAGCACATATATCCAGTTTTAAATTTGAATCTACCTCCAACTTAAAATTCCTAAGTGACAGTAAGTAATCTATAAACTACTGTTTCTACAGAGAAGAAACCAAACCAAAAACACGAGACCAATAATACTTAAAAAATTTACATTCAGACCTTTGAATCAAAGTTATCATCAATATCAGTGCAAAATCTTATTAATATTAATAACAGTCAATTTCTGTACTTTTCTGAATAATGCCTATTTTGGTATTCACTAGAGACATTACCGTTATGGACAGATAAATTATCTACTCCAAACTGAGTATTAACTGAATAGTTAAACATTTGACAAGTATTTAAAGGAAAAACCACAGTCATGGCTTGATATTCTTTCAGGAAGCTTGCCTCACCATGTCATGAAAGCATGCTGAAACTTCTGTAATGTAACCTCCTGGAGGAGAAGACAGTGTTTTCAGAAAACATCCAGATGATCTTCACTATTAAGAAATTTTCCAAACTGTCATTTAAGTATGTGTTTTGTGCCAGTGATAAGGCCTCCCATATTAGTTTCAGTGACTTTATTCTTTGAATCAGCGCAGCAGGCAGTCTTGATCCCCTGCAACAATATAATCTTCTTCCCCTAGTGCCTGCAGGATGTCATCTGCAATATTTGACTTCAGTTTTATTGCTATAGCATGGACTGCTCTTTGCTTTCTGCTTTACATATCTATTCTCAATCTCTCAGGAATGCTGAATACTTCCAGTCTGAGACTGAACTGACAGTTTTTCCACAATCCTTTGCAGCCCCCTCTTCTTCCAAACACACAGAAGTGCATGAATGCAGACAGCAGAGAGGATTTAAATCTAAGGGAGTGCTCAGGACAGGAATGGAACTCCTTCCCTATAACCAAAATACAGCATTTTCCCAACATGGAGACAAGCAGACCACCATTTCTGTGGAATATTTCTTGCACCATGTCACTAAATACACCAAGATTACATAGCTTCTTCATCGTTTATACACACAGATGTGTTAAAATTAAAGCCTTGGTGACCAGAAATCTGTAATTTTACACTGAACTTTTTTAGTTAAGGAAATGCAAACTATGTTGACCTTCTAATTCTATTCTACAGTGTTTTTCTGACTATCTATATTTAAAAGTGAATATATTGCACATTTTCAAAGAAAAATTCAATTTTAAATCAGGGCTGGTTAATTTAGAGTACTCAAGATAAGAATTTGTAAGGCCAGTATTATCCTTATTTGATGTCATACATAGCTTGGAGTCATCTGAAGTCAAATTTATGGAGTGTTACTTTTCCTTCATTGTTAGTCACCATGAAGTCCTCAGTTTATACAATGCCTTCCCCCCCACCCTCTCCTGGCTGAAGAGGTACAATATGAATAATCTCCCAGGCTTTTAAAGTCAGACCATTTTTTATATTGATTTCTGTCACATGGATGCTATGGGTTGGTCTGAAGCAGCAACATTATCATTTCAGTCCTCAGGCAAAGGAACTCTTGCAATTTTTTCTTCCTAGCTACTAGTTCATATAGTTGCTCTGATGAGTAAAAAAGGGGAGTATATTATATCAGGGGGGTCCTCATTTACTCTGCAGGCAATTTGAAAGAGAATTGGATAATCAATAGCCACTGAATGTATTTCAGTTTTAAAACATAAGTGTACAAGATTTAACTAAAACCTTTTTTTAATGTATAGTGTCCCTCTTCAAAGTTAGACAGGGCAGTAACTTGGAAAATTGTGTTTGAATTACCCGATTTTCAAATACTTTTATATCATCCATAAAATCTTTTACAACATAAGAATCTTCTGTAACCACATACACTCCAACAGATATAATTGGCCCCACTGCTTATTTTTTAACACAAAATCAGTGAAAACATATCTCCTTTGTTAGGATTAAAGGTCAGAGACATTGTATGCTATTAAGTTGAGGAATTTTTGAATTTTTTTAATCCATCCTATATGTAAGCATATTATATAAAGTGAAAATATAACATTGGCCAGGTGTACATTGCTAATTTGTCTAACCTGTCTCAACTATCTTTAACTGCCTTCCCTTCCAGTTTATATCACTTTTCTATCTGCAGACAGTTTAGATCACAGACGCTTCACGATCACATGATTTTAAGTTTCCCTATGATGAATGTAGGTTTTAGACACTAAACCCACTTAGGCATACTCTATTTTAGTCAGAACATTTCTTAGCTCGGCATAAATTTGTATACCAGATGTCGTCTTGTAATTAACACATTGGGATTTGGGAGCTGTAGATTTTTCTGGTTACAAACTTTCTATCAAACCGACATCTGTGATTTATGCTTCCAACTTCCTTTCAATGCATTTACATAATCTGTTGAATATAAGGAGAGATCATAAACTCTTCCTTTAGAAATTGATTCCACAGAAAGCGTTAAAACCAAATCAAAGAATGGTTTAAGCTCCTCTTTTACAGTGGCAGTCACTATAAGACAGCAATAATCAAATTCTCTCAGAACGAAATTATATTTTATAGTCATAAATTCATATAATCCTTTAGATTGTAAAGAACCCTTAAAACCAACATATCCAACCACAAATCTAACTCTGCCAAGTCAAGCATTAAACTATGTCCCTAGTCTGATATCGGCACATTTTTTGAAGTTCCAGCAATCCTGACTTAACTACTGCAATGGGAAGTTTGTTCCAGTGCTTAAAAACCCTTTCAGTGAAGAAAATTTTTATGATATGCAATCTAAACCTCCCCTGTTGCAATCTGAGGCTACGTCCTCTTGTCTTATTGCTTGTTAATTGGGAGAAAAGACAGACTGACCTTGCTACAACATCCTTTCAGGTAGCTCTAGAAGGTTCACCCTAAACCTATGTTTCTCCAAGGTAAAAAAATCCAGCCTCTCATAGAACTTGTGTTCCAGACCCTTCATCAGCTTTGTTGCCCTTCTCTGGACTCACTCCAGCATTTTCAGGTCTTTCGTGTGGTGAAGGACCACACAAAAACTGGACACAGGATTTGAGGTGTGGCCTCACCAGTGACAAGTACAGGAGTACAGTCCCTGCCCAGCTCCTGCTGGCCACACTATTGCTGGTACAGGCCAGGATGCCATTGGCCTTCTTGCTGCTGGCTCATGTTCAGCCACTGTTGACCAGCATTGCCTTTTTTCACTGGGCAGCTTTCCAGCCACCCTTTCCCCAGGCTGTATCAACGTCTGGGGTTGTTACAACCGGAGTGCAGCACCCAGCCCTTTGTGCTGTTCAACTTCATTCCACTGGCTTTGGCCCCTCGATCCAACCTCTCAGGATCCCTCTTTGAAACCTTCCCCAGCAGACAAATGCTCCCACCCAGTTTGGAATCATCTGCAAACTGACTGAGGTAGCATCCAATTGCATTGTCCAAATCATTGATAAACAGATTAAACAGAATCAGGTCCCCAAACTGAACACTGGGGAAAATTTTGTTTCCTGCCAATGGTGAAGGAGAAAAAACAAGATGCTATTCTCTCAGGAAAATGGCACATAAAAATAGAGGTTCAGAAATGAAATGTATAACCTTCTTCTAACACTTGCTGCTTCTTATTTTGAATTTACCTATTTTGTTTAGAAGTGTGTCGGGAAGTAGGCTGCATTTCAAGAAGACTGGTAAACCAGAGCACACTTGTGCATGGATCTGTGAGGATGAGCTCGATTCTGACCTTAGTGGTTCTGTCCTCTGGCCAACACAACTGCGGTGGGCATATGGGCAGTAACATTGTTTATCTCCCTCCAAACACCTGCCAGGGCAATCCAGTAAATTAAACTGATCATACCGATGGGAAAGATGATCTGAAGGAACTCAGGAAGTAGAGAAGGACAGGAATTGCTCAGGAAATTGAGACAGCATGAGGCTTTCCCTTTTTTCTCCTTCCCCTCTTATTTCTCTCCTGGTAAAAGCAGGAACAGCAGACTGCCCCTGCACCTCAATTAAATTTTTCTTACACTTCCCAAATCACTGCTAACTCTGCTTGCTGTCCTATACTCAACTGATTACATCTAAACAGTAAAAATACATTTGGTCAAGTACATTACAGCATATTTTATGATATCAGGGCACATTCTGTCTTGTCAACACTTCCATTAAGGGTGAAACTTGAGTTACTATAACTTAAGTTACCTTACCTTAGTAACTTAAGTTACTAAGAAAGTAACTTCACATCTTTATTCTATCTTCAATACCTTAGATCTATTCTCTGTTTATGTCTTAGGAAAGAATTAAACATTAGGAGAGTACAACTGTATTCATGGGGGTTGCACATTATTGAAAATTAAAATTGCTAAAGGCGATAACAGAAAACTTGAAATTTTATAATGAAGAGTGTGCATACATGGCTATCAAACATTATTTGAAATTAATGCTTTCACAACCATAAGCAGGCTGCCATAAAATAAAATAAAATAAAATAAAATAAAATAAAATAAAATAAAATAAAATAAAATAGTTTTTTAAAGCCACACAAAACAAAAAAGGGGAGAAAAGAATATTGAAGATACTTTTATGCTCTGCTCCAAGCTCAACAATTCAATTAAAAAACCAAACAAACAACAAACAGAATCAGTTACACAAGATAAGAAAAATGAAAAGACAGAAAGCAACATTATTTTTTATTCTGAACACCACAATAAAATTACCCTCCAATACTTCTTTTCAAAATGCACTTTCATTAAAGCTTCCCTGCTGATGGAATATTTTACTCTGAGCATTATTAATTCACCTAAAAAAAATCATACCCAAAAGTTATTTTTAATTTTTCTGGAAAACCTGCACGGCAAACTCTTAAGAAAAAAACAAACAAACAAGCAAAAAACCAAACCCAACAAAAAGAACCACCAAACCAAACCAACCAAAAACAAAGAAGACAAAAACAACAACAACAACAAAAATAGAAGAGCCAGAATAATTGTTTGTCTAATGACTTTGCTTGCTAATTTTGTATCTAGCAAGTTCATCAGGAAAATAAACACAAAGTGCATTTATATATTAAATCTTTTGTTAAAAATGTATATGCATTTGTCCCACTCAAACGTGCACTGATTTTCTCTTTTTGTAACACCAGAGGTCAATATTTATTTATATTTTTAATAGCAAATTGCTATTCTAATGTAATGATAGAGGAATGAGTAACCAGATTTGCAGTTCTGAATAACCTTAATTCACAGGGATTATTCTGACTAACACCATAAAGGAAAAATCATTAATTTGAAGATGAGTCATTTCTAATACCAAAATTAAAGATCACTTGCTACAGCTAAATCCGATACTTAAGAAAGACTGATTACACAGATATTAATATACATTTCTATTCATTAGAAGCTGGAGGCAGAGAAGCTAGAGATTGATACAGTCTCCTTAGAAAAATCTCATGGAAGAGCAGGACCTTTCCTGTTATAGTCACCACCATGAATAAAGCAAAAAAAAATTGGTCACAGTCAGAGCACAGTGTTCACTCGATGAATTGAAAGTGAGGAGATGCTTCATGGGAGAGAGCAGTAGGACCTTTGGGATCAGTGTTGCCAGTGGAAGGATACTGACAACCCCCCAAAACCCTGTATCCATGAGATCAGAGCAAGAAAAGGGTTGTAGGGTCAGAGCTTGAGATATGAACTGATAGAGAAAGGAAAGGAGATGCCAAGAAAAATTCTCTAATTCAGAACCTCCTGTGCCTAGTTTTTCTCCACTTAACACTATCTAGTGAAGTCTCTGGGCAAAGTAATAGCTTCAGACCTGTTTTTTGACTATTAGGTTTTTTTCAGATTTGACAGTTTTTGTTATAGCTGGACTCAGCACCCTGAGTCATTTCCAACATAAATGATTCCACGATTGTATGATTTTACATTACAATTGATGTAGATGCAAAGCATAGTACGATTCAGCAAGCAGCCCAGACCAAGCTACTTTTCTAGGTCCACTAATTAATAACTAAACTTTTTTATGTGCAGTTGCAAATCAAAGGACTATTTGAAAGCATGCTCATGACCCAGCTGAGCTTGACTGCATTGCTGCAATTACGTATAACTGCTTGTGAATCTAAAGTTCACAAAGTTCATAAAGTTCATAAACCATGGAAATATGTACTTCGATATGTTTATTTTTAATGCAGAATAAACAGCTATGCAGTACAGATCTATTCTACTAAAAGAGAAAGGATAAGAGCAAGCAATAGGATACCACCTTATATCAATATGGAAAATTTTTTCTTGGAGTAAAATGAATGGTGAAAACAAAAGCAGCGCCTGAAGTCAAAAGTGAGGGGGAAATGACTGCATTGTTGTTTAAATCTCTTTGAACAAATAATTACATAATTACTTCTTTTCCCAATTAATGCAAATAGTGCAGCATAAAGACGTGAAATATCTGAAATATCTAAGTTTCAAAATAGACATGGTGTATTATAAAACTAAAATGGCAAGGATTTAATAAATTCTAACTTTAGCCCTCAATAGATATTAGAAATGCAAGTGATTATTGGAATGTTACTGATACTAAACTTAAATTAAGGAGGAAAAACACCAACACCAACAAATATCAAAACCCAAAATGAAAAAATAAATAGGAAAATTAATGTTTATTAATTTGAATAAGCCTTGGGTAGCACTGCACCCTTGTTTCAAAAGTATTGTACAGACTTATGTAGGTAGCTTCACTGCCTAGAATTCTTCAAGATCATGCTATAAAGAAGCGGAGACTCAGGTTAGGAAAAGTCAACACCGCTTATTGGAGAGGTTCATTTGGATTGCAAGGTGATGAGGGTTGACTGGCATCACACATTTCAGATAATTAACCTTTAACTGCAGCATTCTTCATTTTATCTGCTTCTAGTAACTGTGCAGGATTCTTGTCTTTGGTGCTTATTGCATTGGCTCCAGTAGTATGGGATAAAAAGCAGTATGGTCAAAAGGCCTCCTGAAAATTTAATACAGTTAAAGTGAACTGTCTTGTTCTGATTTTAAAAGTGCTAAGTGTGTTTGGGGAAGCATCTTTCTAAATGTGTGACAAAACTGTTTGCCCACTTTCAAATATCTCTAGTTTCCACATTTCTATGCCATACCACCTGCAGACCTGGAAAATCCTCCCACACTGAAATCCATGCAGCTAAAGCTGTAGACATGGACATTTTGCCTTGCTCTACTTTTCAGAACCTTATGTAGCTTTGAGAGCACTAGAGATCATTAATGAATGCAGCATGTCTTACTGCTACAGCCACCACTAAGAAAGGCTATACTTCAGATTGTTCATGCCCATCTTTAACAGTGAAAATATTGCAGGAATATTCGGTCTGAGTTTGCTTCTGGGAGAAACACAGCTATGTGACTGGTGAAGTGAGAAGGCTTATTGTTTTGCCATGGGAGGGCACTGTAATTTAGAGGGAAAAAGAAGACAGGTAAAAAAGCATTTATGTAATGGTTTCAATAAATAAAAACCTTAAGGATTCAGCTGTGATGCTAGAACTAGACTGCACTTGCATACACCAAAGATATGAGTAGGTGCTCACAGAGCTCTGACACAGCCCCGGGTCCCTCACCAAAGCTATGAATTCACACCTTAACAGAAAAAGAGTTGAGTAAATAAGGGTTGAATTAGACTATAAAAAAAGAAGGATTCCTCCACAATAAGGTTTCTGATATGCCAGAAAGAGGTTTGGTACAATCACATGTAATTTTGCAGGGGCTATGCTAGTAGTATTAGCTATTATCTGGTGTTTGCAAAGGACACAAAGAGTACTTTTGCAACTCCTTTCCTTTTTTTAAATTTTTTTTTAATTACTTAGCTAATATTGTATGTATGGTTTTAAGAAAGGTGAAGGGAGACCTTTAACCAGGGTCTGTAGTAGCAGGACAAGGGGCAAGGCTTTTATACTGACAGACCATAGGTTTGGATTGGACATAAGGAAGGAATTTTTTACTGTGCATGTGATGAGACAGTGAAATAGGTATCCAAAGAAGTTGGGTCCCTCATCCCTAGAAGTGTTCAAGACCAGGTTGGATGGGGTTGGAAATAAATGATCTTTAAAATCCCTTCAAACCCAAATCATTCAATGGTTCTATCATACAGATTCTCTATCTATATGTGTCTGCAAAATATTTAGAACTACAAAAAACTTAAACTTGTGTAGATATGTACGAGTGATTGATTACTTAAGAAGACAGGCATATTCCACACAGTAAATCTGCATAACATGTTTTTCTCAGATAATAGCCTAAGTGCATGAGGATCTAAAATGATAGAGAGCTGCCCTATATGTGGAGAAAAATAGGTAGAAAATGTACCTTCTGAGAGCAGCACTTAATAACACTTGGATGCAGTGACTTACAATTGCATTCTCAACTTTCACAGAATTTACAACCTGGTCAATGACCAAAGGTAAAGTTATTTTATTCTGTAAACTCAATGTCGACACAAAACAAAAATTTATAGGGGATAAATCTGGAAATCAAGAAGATGAAAATTAGCTCAGCCAGCATGGTGTAACTCAGACAATTCGTCAATTGACGTAGATCCTATAGGGCCACTCAGTTCTGACAGTGAAGAAGGGATATCAAGTGGCAGTAGGCAGTAAGAGACAACCAAAAATTTTATCTTGCATACAGCTGTGATCACACCTGTGAGCGTTTGTCATGGAATGGAATGTGTGGAATAAAAGTAGTGCTTATTATTGAAACAACTATAAAAAGGCAGAAATTAATTGCTTGTAAAAGTGTGGTTTTCCTTTCAAGTCCCCTGAAAAAGCAAGGTACAGTCTTGTGACTATTGTATCACAAGGCGAAATCAACTTACATGACTGCTGACATGCATATGTCTCTGGTCTGTGGACTGACACAAAATCAACTTACAATTAGGAAACCAGTGTATGCGTCTCTGATAATTTATATTGTAGACTTATAGACCGATACATCTGTTTTATTAAACTGCAAAGGAGCAGCAAATTTTTTTTTTTTAAGTACTCTGGAGATAAAGCAGAACATTTCTCATTTCTTTAGTTAAATTATTTTCTCAGCAGCTTTCAGATCTCTAGTAAACAGATACTTTTTATAGGAATGCCTGACAGGAGTTGAAAAGTCACATTTTCAAAATGAGGGACATTTGAGGGACCTCTTCGCTCTTAAAATTACCCTTTTATACTAGGACATGCTTTTCTGCAGTTTGCACAAAACTTTTAATTGACCATGCTCAAAATGCAGTATTTTAATTAAATAGGCAGTTACAAAAGTCACAAGAAACAGAAGTTCTCTATGAGCCTTCTCAAAATTCTGAATTTTTATCCAATGCATTGGGAATTCTGCTGCTGCTTAGATTCCAATATCACATTTAGCTCTTTATTCCTTGTTCTCAGATTGTGCTTTAAAGTGGAAAACACATTAAAAAAAATCTGTCCTTCTATTACAATGCCCAAATAATGAATATGAAATTCCAAAGTATATCTTAGTTGCTAATCCTTTTGATTTGTCTGGACTGTTTTTGTTACTTTTTCTTTTGAAAGTATTGAAGTTTGTATTTCATTTATATTCTTCCCACTTTAGTAGCTCAGTCATTCATTCACTGACAATCTTATGTATAACCAGCACAAACCTGGTGGGCTTTTTTCCACACAAGCACAGCATGTAAGAACAAAAATAAATTTAAAATCAAACTTCCTTCTACTCTGTCTGAAAGATAAAGTCTTGCTTGAAGGTTCAAAATGAAATGTGCAGTCCCAAGCACTGATACAGCCTGGGCAGTGACAGGTTAGTAACACCTCTGCAGACACTGGGATACACAGGGGGCAATGAGGCAGCAGAGTCCTCCAGACAGCAGTGGAGACTCCCATCTGCAGAGCTATGCAAGTGGAGCGAAACCAGAAGGTCCAGGGACAGATCCTGCTCCCATTCTTGAGATCCGTGGGATACTCTGCCCGACCCAGTGGGACTCTCCTATATGGCACAGACACTGATACCCTGGTGTGAGCTGCATATAGCTCACATATAGCTGCATATAGTCACCAAGGTGACTGAGGGCTGGAGCAAAAAATGTTCAAGAGGCTGTAGGAGCTCGGTCTGTTCAGCCTAAGAAAGGAAGGCTTTGGTGGGGGGCTTATCATCTACAGATACTTGATAGAAAAGAAACATGGAGGCAGTCTCTTCTCAGATGTTCACACTTCGAGGATGTCAGGCAAAAATTACAAGTTTAAATAAATCAATTTTGATTTAAGTTATGCGTACTTCTTCATGCTGAAGGTGGTAAGGCTCCCCACAGAGGTTATGAGAACTTTGTACCTGGAGATACTAAAACCTTACCAGACAATGTCATGAGCAATCTAGTCCAACAGAGATGCTTTGGCAGAGATGACTTTCAGAGGTCATTACCTACCTAAATTATTCTATTATTCTATTATATGTATTTTTTGCATATATTTTTAAGCTTTAAGAAAAAATTTCTTATGTTCCTTACTGTACAAGGAACAAGAAAACACATTGAAAACTGCCAAATTAAAAACCAGGTGAACTCTGATCCCAGGAAGATCGTTATATGGATCTTTGGTAGTACCACAGTATTAGCAACACATCCTGTGAAAATATGTTCTTCCTGTTAAAATAAAAGAGTTATTTATAAGAGACATACACATGATGAAAAAAAATTAATTTCTATGGTTTTAATTGTGAAAATGGTGAAGTTTTCAAAGCAATATTACTATATTCAGATTATATTTCTTGAGTCAAAAAAATCAGTGTAACCATAGAAACAGTGGTTTACTGTTAAACCAGTTTAAAAACAGGTGCTATGAAGGACACATTAACCTAGCCAGGAGACCAGGATTGTCTCTACATTATCTGGGGTTGCCTAATATTATTAATGAAAAATCAAAACCTTAGGATTTATGAAGAAGGACCCAACATTTTAGACTAGCATTTATACTCTCCATAGCATTAACTGAGGCTTCCAGCTACAGAAAAGCAACTGCAAGTCCCATCACTATCCAGAAGAAAATACTTAGCAATTTAGGTCAAGTTAAAGAAGACCAGAAGTGATATAATAACCTAATTTTCCATTTCCCTTTACTCTTTTACACCCACTGAATTGACTAAGAATGATTCTCCACCAAATCAAAATGGTAACATTTTACATCTGCTTCACATGAGATTGCAGAGAACAGAGGAGATACAGAAGAGTTTTTTGGGACAATTTGAAGAGCTGTACGATGTATGCAAAGATAGCCTAGTTAAATAAAATTAGAGATAATGGCTGTAAAGAGAAAAATACATAATAAAAAAGTGACTGACTGAAATCTCATATATCCATAGTGTAGTAGTTTATTCAGACAAAAATTGAATCTATACTGTTAAATGCTTCAATTTGTGTTCTTCAATTATATCACATAATCAACAAATATAAGATCTTTTGTAGTAAATAACCCCTCGTAGTGAGAAATGCTGGCTCTACAGACCACAAGCAGTTAATGAAATCTTATGTAGTTTGTGAAAATCTCACCTTAATGTAAAGAAAGAAAAAAAAATGCTGGTGTAATTTAATTAATTACAGATATAATTAGCATTTAAGTATTATGTACAGACATAAAATTGTATTCATAGGATCATATAATCATTTGGGTAGGAAACAACCTTTAATGGTGATTAAGTCCAACCCACTGCCATTAGCTTGGACATCTTCAATAGTACTCCTGGCTGAACAAGTCATTACAACCAATTATATCAACTCTCACAGATCATGCAGTAATTGCAATGATTTTTTTACCACTGCATATTAACAAGTGGATTCACTTTGTTAACACCTGCCTTTTTTACCAGGGTTCTCCAGAAAACAAGCATGTTTCCTGCTTGCTGTGATATATTAGGTATCAATGACAAATCAGCTGTCCCAAGCAGCACTTAGCCTCTTAGCTCAGCAACTCTGTGACTGCTCCCATCTCAACCTTTCTGTTTTCTCAGTCATGCACTGCAGTCATAATGAAGTAATCCATCCTTCTGACAACAAAGACCTTAACCCTTTGATACAAATGTCAACTACAGAATCTTTAAATCCAGGAAAAGTAGAGTTACTAAGAAAAAATTCTACAAAAGACTTTTTTGTTCAGGTTCGTAGATTGGTATACATGCACAAGCATATCCACATACATACAAACACTTGTCTATTTAATATTATTTATTTATAGAGAGCATCTGATGACACTACCTAATAAAGCATTTTTCCTTTTTTTTTCTTTTTTCTTTTTATAATGCATAGGTCAGGGATGGCTCCACTGTTGAAAAGAGAGTGAAAAGAAAAAAATTGTGACTTCAAGAGGTCAATGAGGTCATCACAGAAGGGCTCCAGTAATATCTTTCAGTCATGCCTCTAGCTATACACAGTGTAATACCTAAGAAATAGCGTGGCAAAATGTCAGCATTTAAAATGGACAAAACCTCTCCATTTTGCCTGATTTTACTGATATCATAAAGGCCTACCATGAGTTTGACTCTTTCCCCACCACTGCCAACCCTTACAATGCAAACAGACCATCTATCATCACAGATTCAGTGGGAGGCACAGTGTTTGCATATCTGAATTTACATACCTTACATCACAATATGCAGAAACATTTGTGAAATTTACAGCTGAAGCAAGGTCTGCTGATTTCCCATCAAGGGCTTCAGCTACATGAGCACTGTTTTCCTTGTCTAGTTAATTGCCAGCAACTTCCTAACTCCACAGCAAAACAAACAGTTCTGGTTAAATTTATGCCATTTTAATTTAATCTAAATAATCCACACCCACACTGAGTATAATGCACCATACTTTTTTTCATGTACTAGTGTGTTCTTGGATGAATTTACCATAGTTTTTTTATTTCACTTAACATTACCTTGGGCTCCCTAGGGAGAAAGAAGTAGTGTTATTCATTTCAGTCTCTGGAGACAAGCAATTCCTTTACTCCTACATTCCTTATATTGGTAAGAGAAAAGTCCCTTGTTAACAATTTATTTAAGAGTGAAAATATTTAAGTATCATTTCTTTGTAGGAGATAGTAAGTACTATTTATTATCAACAAATGCCTATTACCTTTCTAGGCATCCTTTCTGTATCAACTAAATCAAAAGGGAAAATCCACTTAATAGTAACCATGAAAAAGTGGTTTTCACTGCTTTTATCTACTCTTAAAAAAAGCCCACATCAGAATTCTGTGCTTGGAAAAGAGGAACACACTCCAGTCGACAATGTTTTCATAGCAAATTAAAATTCTTGGGTGTTCTCCCTAAAGATTTTTATTAAGCAAGACCTTTAATGTGCTCAGCAAAAGTTCAGGTTTTGTAACAGCTCTTCATTAAGGCTGAGTTCAAAGCAGCCAGTCTTTTGCCTTATTACCAGAAAATGCTGGTCAGGGAGCTTTGAGTTTAGCACCATGTTATCAAAAGCAGTCAGGATTAAACCATGGGATATTCCCATAATTACCTTATCTACAATAAACCTAGGCTTAATTAGAGAAATAATCTGTCAGGCTTCCAATTTTATAATATAGCTACTCAAGTAACAGGAAAAGATGAACCCATTCTCCATTTTCTCCCAATTTCCTTTTAACAATGACAATAGCATGTGGCTAAAGATTTCCCACTGAAGCTAAAGGCACATTTTGAACCGACCAATAAAAACACATATTCACAGATGTTTGTTACATTCCCACGTGACTTTCTATTTCCTCGTTGCTGTGAGAGCCTGACATTACTTAAAAGCAATTAAGCTGAATGTTTCTTTTTCTTTTTTTTTTTTTTTTTAATGCTAAAGTGCTCAGTGACTTGAAATGGGATAAGTCAAATAAGGAATAATTATTAAAGGGAACTCCTTGAAGATACTGACACAATACGGTGTGACAGTAAGGCATACATCCCTGATTAAATAATCAGAGCTTATGTCTAAGCTTTTTATATTTGGGGTACCCCTATTAAAATATTTGAAATTGTACATTAAATGCCTCCCTTACTTGGTCTTCCACTTATTAACATGATTTTTCAAAGGAAAGGTCAACTACAAGAGAAGAAAAAATAAAGTAAATGTGTATTTTCTTAATAATTGAAGAAAATTTTGAGCATTAAGAAGAGATGAGAAAACACTGTGTCTCCAACAATGAATTTCATGGGAATGAATGCCACATGAACTTCAGCATTTTATTGTTCTGTTATAAAATGGCAATACTTAATGTTAAGCAGACCTAGCAAAAATTTTCTATCTGTCTTAAGTAGTAAACCCTTATTTTCTTGGTCGAATAAAATGACATGAATTATAACAATAGTTCAGACTGAAGAAATGAAGCAGCATGAATATAATCAAAACCCCTCTTGGGACTACTGTCATTATCCATTAAAAGGTAACTGACAACTTCTTCTTAATTTGCTATTAATCTTCCACATTTCCCCCACAATTTAATATGGCAAGATTTTATTTAATTAGTATGCTCATTATAATTGTTTGTCATAGTGGTTTGTTTAGTTGACACAAGTTGTCTAACACTGACTGTACAGATGGCAGAGTACCAGTATCTAGTCTCAGAGGAACTATTTGACCACTGCAGTAAAAGAGCAATAAACAAAATAACAACATTGCAGCCCACTCCAGTTTATGTAGGCAGTCAGCCTTTTATCGCTGTAAAACCTTGAAATGGATGTATGAGCACTGCTGCTATAAACAAAGAGTTGTTTACAGCTTTGGGATGGCAGATACCACTACTGGCCTAGAAGCTTCAGCAGCCTGAATGTCAGAAACTGACTAATGTGGAGAAACATACAGTGGCTGGTTTTATAGAGAATATGTTTTATAAACCTCAAGGGACAATTTATCACAAATTCATCCACTCTGCTGCAGATTGCTGCTTTAATGTTGAATACTGGATTTCAGTCCACATATCAGCTCAAGCAAAGAAGGGAGGGGAATCAAAGGCTGTACTAGCTTCTCTTCACTTCACCATGTTAATTCTGGAATGACTTCATAGCAAATCTATTTTAAATGCCTATTTTTCCACTTGTAACAAGAAATTGTTGTGTGGTTTATGCATAGTTTATTAAAAAAAGACAAACCTAGTTGTTCTCTTATGCTATATCAATATTATTTAACTGTATGCAGTTAAATCTGCTTGTGAAGACTGCATGTATGCCAGTGTATAATAATAAACCCAAAATTTTATGCTACTAATAAGCAAAAATGCAGCTGTAATCCCATATTGAAAAAAGAGTATTTCAGGAGCAGAGCAACAGTGTACAAACTGATATTTTTATTGCCTTGTTACCTGTGTAAATAGCCAAAAGGTAGTCACCCATTTCCTTGATCCCCTGATGGTAATGAGATGGGTATATATAATTTTATTTCCTTTGCCTATTCTCTTTGTAAAACATGTAATACATAATTCTGATTGCAAACGTAAAGTCAGATGTTGAGTGTTGCATAGAAATTCTGAATTTAAATTTGGAACTAAAACTTAGTTACTTTCCACCAATACAAATTTCATGCTAATGTAACTCCACAGAATTACACAAAATCCATACTGACAGGAAATGTAAGATGACAACAAAGATCTAACATTACTGTCAGTTAAGTCTTGCTTCCAAACTAACACTTTTGAAGGTACTTAAGTCAAGATCAAATAACACAAATCCTTTTCTGAAAGGCTTCTGAAAATATTTCACACAAGTTGCAAAATTTCAATAGCATAACTCCCTTCACATTACATACTTGGCTGAAAACATTACATAGCTGTTTGGACTCTTCCAAGTTTTTAGCTGAGGTATGATTATTTGAGCCCCACTTCCAAGGACATTTGAATTTTCAGCAGTGGTATAGGCCAGTATTTCCTGTGTACGATCACTGCATCTATACTTGCCTAGCAATTTTCAAGCCTTTGCCTGGTTTTGAATCTTTGCCTCTCTGAATGTGAAACCTTGACTTTCCCAAGGACAGTAAAATTATATTGTCATAATCACTAAGATTTTAAAAGTTCTAAATAAAATTGGATTGATCAAATCATACAAATAAGTTTTTCATAGTGGAAAATAAGATCAACTTTTACAAAATGACCACACAGGTTTGTTTATTATATAAGGCATAAAGAAATATTTGTGAAGGAATACCCTTGCAGATCAATTTTGCACAAGTTTGATATCTTTCTCCTGTAAAGAATATATAACCCAAGTTCTCATTGTGGTGTAAGAGAAGCTTTTGAGATACAATAATTCTGGAGTGAAAACTTTAGTGAGATATTGAATTATTTTGCTCTGGATGCCCAGGAAAATAGAAAACTGAGAGAATAGCCAGTCTACCTAAATTTAATGCTTTCAATATGGGTGATGGAACAAAATACAGTAAAAAATGTATCATAGCATAATATTATTTAAACATTTAAAAGGTACACAAGAGAAAAACCAAAACAACTTTCATGGAATTTTAGCACATATTTTAATTAAAAGTTCTACAAGATAGAATAGAATATAAAAACTAGTTTTATGACTTTCATTTTAAGGCTTACTTCATAGTCAAAAAATAGTAAGTAACAGAAAATAAGCACCCAAGAGAAAGGAAATTTTCATTCAAAATATCAGCAAAGAATAGAGCAGAAATGCTATTTTAATGAAAAAGAGATATTATCGTAAGGATTCTGGAGTAAGTGAGATCTAGCTAAGGAGAATGTTAATTTGATATTTACATTATGAGTGAATCTGTATCTTACTCGATTATACATACTTGCTAACAAAAAACCAGAAATACACTATGTCCCAAATTCCACATTCCAATACATTTAGGGAATCACACCACAAATTACTTTAGGGCTCTTTTGCATTTATGAACAAGCAATATCTTCCCTTGTTCATATTATATTCCCTATACTATATGTTGAATTAATAATCACCTAATAAATTAACTGCTCTTTCATTAATTTTTTTTTCATTCTAAAAAAATCTAGCATTAATTGGAAAATCTGAATGATAGCATAGAAAATGTTTCCTTAGCAATAACACAACATTCGGCACCAGTACAAACTCTTTCCTTTTGTGCTGAAGCAGTGCTTACATCAACATCAGCAAAGTATTTCCAAAGTTCACACATCAGTAACATTCAAAAAGTTTGAACTTTTCAACTAAGGTAGAGCAAAAGGAACACAGATGGACTGGTAGGCTGCCAACAGGATGCCTCCATGATTTAACAAGGCAACACCTTCAGGAATATAAATTCAAGGTACTGTATGGGAATAGGGGCATTTCTTCATTCCTTACATCCACCTTATTTTTATTTTGGCAATCTGTTACCATGCTCTGGGCCATCCTAGGATGGAAACTCACAACTCATCTCTTTCTGCTTGCCCTAGTCAACCACACAACATATCTAAAACTCTTGGAATGCTTTTCTGACTTCAAGGGCAAAGCCATGGACATCTCCTGAAAAGGCTTTTTCAGTTTCAGGCTCAGAAGTGAGACATTCTCCCAGTTCCTTTCTCATTGTTAAAAGCAAAATGATCATAATTATAAAAAATAGTGAATGATGATGCATCCTGGCCAGATGTATTTCTGCTGACCCACCACCTCACAAAAAGTATAATGCGAAGGAAAATTTTTACTTACTGTTTGCACTTCAGTGGAATGAGAAGATGTTCTGCCTACAACTAAGGACAGTCTGGCCTGTCACCAGCTGCACATCTCTCTATGTTTTTAAACATACAGGATGTATGTACTGGACCTAATTTCTTGTCCCCCAAAATAGGTTTATATAAGCCAGGACATTATCCTTGTAACCTAAAACAGGACAAGGAGCTAGTTTTTACCGTCTGAGCAACTGAAGAGAGAGGAAAAATGAAAGTCTGGATGTTGCCAAAGGCATGTTACCTAACTTAAAAGGGAACAAACCTCAAGATTTTAGATAGGTTTTGAAGTTAGAGGTCAGAAGACTACATCAGAGTATTTAGCTAGTAGCGTTCTCATAACTTCATCTGTAGTGCTGTTGGACTCCTATGTCAACTACATGTCAGAGAACTAGAAATTTTATATGGATGTGAATAAAAGCATGAAATGCAAAGTCCAGAATTTTCAAAAGTGACAGGCTCTTAGCTAGCTGTTTCAAGATATGCCGAAAAGAATTCCTAGTCTTTAATATACTTTAAGATGCATGCATATCTGTGTTATGTTGGCTATCATCCCTCTAGCCAGCTTCCACTGACATAACAACCTTAAAGCACCATTCTGTTCCTCTTTCTTTCTCCAGTTTGGTTTTCATGGTCATGACAGACAAACTCAATCCTGATATACTGAAAGTTTTCCATCTTTAATTCACTATTTATTCTCCTCTAAGGCAATTAGATTGCACTATTTTAACTCAGCTCAATGTTTCCTTTTCATCCATAAACCAGACTAAGTAAGGGATTTGCCAATGTCATGTTCCACTTCAGGTTTCTCGTTTTCCCCTGTATGTCCATTCTTAGATATTTTAATTTCCCAGAAAGTCAGCACTGCTTTTCTCTTCCTAATCTAGCTGTCAAGACTTGTCACTCATTCATTTTTGGTTTTTTTGGTTAATGCCAGGAAAGATCTTTCACATTTTCTTTTTTCTCTTCTCCTTTATTTTCTTTGAGCACAATACAGGAAAAAAAATTAAACCACTTATATCTGTATTAAACCAGTTACAAAACCCAGTAAATTCACTAGCTGCAAGCAAAACATGACTGGAGTAGCTTTTTGTTCTTGAGAAAAACTAGATTTATGCCTGGTGACTTCATTTACTTTGTTTGTAACTGAAATGAAATAAGTCAGCTGGGTAGTCTCCCACCAGCATTTAATAGATCCTTTTTCACATCACAAAAGCACTACAAAATTTGGCATTGTTCTGAATGATTGGCAACTTCTACTCAGGAGAGACCAAAGAATGAAATGCCTAGGGTTTTGCAGGTCAGTGCTTTGCCAGAACTATATTGGAAAGCTTGTTTCTCTCTTTGGAAAAGCTATAAGTTGTTTATATTCATGTGAAATAAAGTGCAACCAAATACAAAAAGCTAACAGAAGAAAAAAATCATCAAGATACTTACTGCTCAAAGTTGATGACAGAAGGAAATAGAAGTATTCTAAATCTATTTCCCCATCTTCTTCCAGAAATAACACCAAGTTTTGAAAGCTTTATAATGGGAAAAATATCCCCATTGCTGAAATGCTAATATGTTGGATGCATAATTTTCTAATCTGTTTATTATTAAATAATGTTACAGAGTAATGAATCAGCAAATGTGTAACTAAAGCCTCAGAAAATGGTTGCATTATACTGTTACTTTAGCAGGGAGTGTGGAAATGCTCCAATCATAAAAATGACAAATTCCTAAATTCACAGCATCACAAAATGGTTGAGGTTGAAAGGAATTTTTGAAGACAATCTAGTCCAGCTAGACCTGTTAAAGAAGGTTCACCTGAAGCAGGTTGCTCAGAATTAAGATCACGCAGGTTTTGAATAAATCCAGAGGAGACTTCACAACTTTATGGGCAGCCTGTCCAGCGCTTGGTCACCTTCAAAAAAAGGTTTTTCCTCATATTCAGTATGTCTTCATAGTCCTCAAACTGTTTTTCAGTTTGTGCCCATTGTCCTGTCACTGGACATCACTGAAGACAGTCTGATCCCATCCTCTTGGCACTTAAAATATCCTTAAAATTTATCCTTAAAATAATTGTACACATTGATAGGCTCCCTGTTCAGTCACCTCTTCTCAAGGCTAAACTGGCCCAGCTCCCTCATAAGATGATATGCTCCTGTTCCCCAACAGTCTTTGTACCTCTCCAGAAGTTCCCTTCCTTTCTTGAACAGGGCAGCCCAGAACCAGACGCGGTATTCCAGGTGAAGGTTCACTGGTGCAGAGTAGAGGGGCAGGATCTCCTCTCTCAGTGTTCAGGCAATGCTTTCCCTCATGAACCACTGGCCTTCTTGGCCACAAGGCCACGCTGCTGGCTCATGGACAGCTTGTTGTCCACCGGGAACACCAGGTCCTTCTCTGCACAGCTCCTTCCCAGCAGGTCAGCCCCCAGCCTTGTGCTGCTGTGCAGGTTATTCTTCCCCAGGTGCAGGACTCTGTACACGCCTTTGTGAAAATTTATCAGGTTCTTCCTCTCTGCACAGCTCTCCATCCAGTCCAGCTCTCTCTGAATGGCAGCACAGCTCTCTGGGCTATCAGCAATTTTTCCCAGTTTTGTGTCATTTGCAAACTTGCTGAGGGCAGTTCTATCCCTTCGTCCAGGACACTGACAAATGAGCTGAACAAGACTGTGCCCAGCACGGACCCCTGGGGAACACGGCTGCGGCCTCCAAGCGGCCTCTGGGCCCCGCCATTCCGCCAGATCCGCCCCACTGCCCGTTCACCCAGCCCACGCCTGCTGAGCCTACCTGGGAGGGTCTTAGGGGAGACTGGGTCCAAAGCCTTGTGGACGTCAAGGCTGACAGCACCCACTGCCCTCTCCTCATCCACCCTGACAGCCGTGCCAACAACAGAAGGGAATCAGCTTGGTCAAGCGTGATCTCCCCTCAGTGAATCCATGCTGACTACTCCTGACAGCTTCTTTGTCTCCAAGTACGGAGATATGACAACTAGCATGAGTTGTTCCATCATCTTTCCAGGCATGGATGTAAGGCTTCCTGACCTTTAGTTTCCTGTACTAGTGTGGCCTACCCTTGAATACTGTACACAGTTTTCAGCATTACAACGCAAGGTTTTTAATCTATTGGAGAATGACCAAAGGAAGGCTATGCAGATGGTGCAGATGGGCCTTGATAGGAAGCCATACACTGAGCAGCTGGGCAGTCTGATCAGCCTGGAGGAGACTCAGGAGAGAACCCCTTGCAGCCTACAACTTCCTCCTTAGGAGAACAGCTAGGTACTGATCTGTCCTCTGTGTGACCAGTGACAGGACCAGAGGAAATGGTCTGAAGCTGTGTGATGGGAAGTTTAGGCTGGATATCAGGAAAAGGTTCTTCACCCAGAGAATGGCTGGGCACTGGAACAGCTCCCCAGGAAGGGGTCATAGCACCAGACTGACAGAGGTCAGGTAGTGTTCGGACAATGCCCTCCGTCACATGGTGTGATTTTCAGGGCTGTCCTGTGTAGGGTCAGGAAATGGACTTTGCTGATCTTTGTGAGTCCCTTCCAACTTGAAATATTCTGTGACTCTGATTCCTGGGTCCTCCTGCTTGCACTCTTTGAAGACTATAGTGACACTGCTTTTCATCCAGTCCTAAAGCACTTCTCTCAGTGACATTTCAGAGAGTGGCTCAGCACTTCCATTTAGTGATATTAGGTAGGAAAAAACAACAGTGATAAAGAAAATTAGTATTTTACAGCAATATACTTGAAATATATTTGGAAATTGAGATATGCTGTGGCTATCTTGGGTTTCCAAAGTTGACCTGTTATTTTTATTATAAAAAAGCCATTTTAAAGAGCTTACCCTCAATTTCAGCACTAGTATCATAGGTTTACAGATGTGTACCTCTTTCATTCATATGTTTGTCAGGTAAATGCAGTCATACATCTTAATAAATATGTTGTTGTCATTGTTGCTGTAAGAAGTCAACATTTTTTCTTAAACTAAAAAATAAGAGCCTGAGGATTTCTAAGGCTGAACTTGTTTTGGATGGTGTTGACCTCTTGTTTACCTTGTAAAACAGGAACAGAGATTGTGCAACCACCAGATGACTATTAAGCGCTTTGCTTTAGCTTCTACTAGACCTTTTTAGCTTTGTACCTCTGTATTATGCAACTCCAATTATTATTTATGTATCTCTAAATAATAGGATAACAATAATAATCAGAATTCTGTGTGGGATGAACTACATATCACCCTAAAATAAAAATGCATTGTACAAGAGTACAGGCAGACAGTTGCCTAATACTGAGATTTAGAAGGTACAGGCACCTGGCAATAGAGGAGGATTCAGGCTACAAGCAATTCACAAACAATCAGTTAGCAAGCATGAAACAATGCAAACCTGGGAATCAGATAAAACAGCTATAAAGACAACAAAGTGCACAAAAGCAAGTATCCAGCTTAAGTAAACATGACATATGTACATAGTTAATCATTCCAATAGTTAATCTTTCACATAATGCAAATGCAATACACGAAAGAGAATTGCAAACAAATAAAGAGGAAACAAGTTAGGAGATTGCAAGACCAACTTAAAAATTGCACAAAATGGATCCAAGAGTAAGAAGACATTACCCCAAAGTTAGTATCAAACTTATTTGAGTCACGGACAAGTCTTAGTGGCGGTTCACTGTTCTCTTTGTACCCCAAAACTGAAATAAATGCCTCTGATTTGTAGAAGCAGTGGAGAAATGATTATGACTGCCAGGATACTTCAGAGGTATTTATGCTATTTGTGATTGGAAAGTGAATGTAAATAAGCTACAATAATTAGTCAATCTGAAAAATATGTGTCAATATGCTATGACTGGAGTACCTTCATTAGACTGTCAAGATTTTAACTGTGTGCTAATAGTAAATTCATGGTGTTCTTTGGCCTATATACAACCCTAGTAATCCACTGATTGAAGAATGCAGGCAACCAGACAGCTGATTTGGATGGAATAATTTGGTAGAAACTGCTGGAGTTATAGTTAGCAGCCTACATCATTACAATACACAGCAATGCACTGAAAATTGGGATAAGAAGTAAAAACATGTATAGTATAATTTCTAATTAATCCAGCTGAGGTTATAATAACAACTTGCTAAATATATTTGAAATAAAAGCTAAAAAATAATGTATATAGAGAGAGAGATGTCATGGAATATTTTAAAAAAATGTTGATTTGGTGTGTCACAAGCTTGGAACATTATATAGACCATGCTACATACACTACCTTTCAGACACATTCAAAATTTTAGACAGAACTCCAAGTAAAAATAATAAAGGATACAAAACATTACACTGCCAGCATGAAGACATTGTATAGCAGATTCAATCAAACAACAACAAATGGCACCATTTCTAGGAGATTCATGTGGAAGCAGGGTTGGCAGGAGAAAGAAATAACGTACAGGAATAACATTGTGGCAATAGGAAACAGTGGAAGTATGACTGTAAAAGGAAAAAAACATCTGCAACCATGAAGAATAATTACACTTTTTAAAAGCACTTTGCAGTTTCCTGTGCTAAAAGATCTGAAATCTTATGGATTTTCATATCTATCTTTATTTATTTCTTATCTCATATATATATATATAAATACACATATATTAGTAAATCTCTTTCTTGAAGTTTCTGCTTTTATTTCAAAACCAGTTATTAATTTTTAGGTTATTATATTCTAATATCACCTTAAAATTCAGCAGTCTGCTGTGGTGCATTTTTAGTACTGAAAGGTTAGTATATAATACATCTGATCTATATAAACCAGCGTAAAGTATACTTGCTGATATAATGACAAAATTTGCTTTATAAACACAGATGCTCTGTACTAAGAATAATATCCTACTTCCACTCCCTTGTAAGCCTGCATCAGCTTATACTGTATTATAAAAGGGCATAAATTTTTTATTAGTTCACTGAAAGGATATGAAATATACTTTTCTACTTAGTCCTCAGTCATTGCTTTCCTTTAATTGCTACGTAATGATTTGAAGAAAAGTGAACCACATAAATATCGAGGTTTGGGGTTTAGAGTTTTTTTTAGCTGAAGGAAGTATACTGTATATTAAAATGCTGTTTGCTAGACAGTGACCCTCAGAAGAATAGATAAGAGTACAATATAAAAGCATTGACTTTTTTGAAGGGTAAAATCTCTGATCATGATCTCATAGAAGTCAATGTAAGATGTCCTGCTAACTGCAGTCACAGCAGTTCTGCCCCCTCTATCTCCCTGCAGTGGAACCAGATAAAATAATATATGGCGACATTTGTATGACAACCCTTTTTTAGTTTATGTAAGCCTATAATGAGCAAAATCCAATCAATGACATATACTCGTCTGCACAAGAGATATTAAAGAAATTAAGGAGGGGGAAGTAGGGAGAGCACAAGTTTGTACAGATCTACAGTAGCATAATTTATGGAAGAGTTTATTCCACATTGTCCATAGTGCATATCTGCTCTCCATATGGTTTCTGTCCTATTTAGCAAATGCAAGCAGACTCTCTAAATGTCTCGCTTTTGGGTCTGCACAAACTGTACTGTATATATATTTTTGCTATATGTTTCTAATAGAATAAGAATAAAAACAAAACTGCTAAAAAACCTCAAGAATTATACTATATCATTTCTGATATCAAGATGTGTGAAAAAAAGAGAAATAAAACTCCTTCCAAAACCAAAGTAGAAAAATATGGAGTTACAGAAATGTACTGCAAAAAGAGCTTATAAATTTACCACTTAGCCCCATAATGAAAAGCCCTATAAGCTTCTCTGTAATACTTTACTTAAAAAAAAAAAAAAAAAAGAAACATCAGAAAAACCCCAAACATTTTAGATGATGATTACTTAAATCTTTTAAAACCAAAGGATGCAGCATTCCACTTCTGCAAACTGTGCTGCAACTAAAAATAAAAAAATCCAAAACTCACCATTCTGCTGCAGCATTCAATGGTAAAAAAGCAATGGGTGACCTCTTCCCACTCAGAAACACATCACACAAGAACACGATGCTGAATTTCCAAATTTTGGATATGTCTGATATGATATGTTTATGAAAGAATTTTTTAATTGGACAATGAAAATAGGGGAGGAAACCTGAGAGGGTAAAAAAATATTTTTCTATAGAAACTGCAATATTAAAAGACTAAGAAGCTCACTCTATCATGCCACATATAAAACATGCAGAAGAAAAACATCAGCAAACATTCCGAAAATAATATAAATACTCTCTACTCAAGTATTTCAAAGAGTGTTAATGATGTGTTGAGAGAATCTTGTTAGATTCTACTAGATTGAGTAAAACCAAAGAGATCATTGCAGCCTACTATTTACTACATTCACTACAGGTGCAAGAATTACTGAAAGGAGATCTTCTAAGAACATGTACAATTTTTTTCCACAAACTACAAAATTAAAATGAAGCAAGTGACTTAGTAGGTTAGGAAACAAAGAAAAACAGAGAAATAAGGTCTCATTGAGCATGTTGTACAAATACTTTGCTACTCCTTTCAAGCCAGTTCTGTCCCTACCTATCAGTCTCAGCTGCAAGTGCCCTATTAATATCCTGCTATCCCAATGTACTTTATGTCTGAATGTATAATTAAAAATATAGCATAATAAGTGCCATATTTATTTGAACTGTATACAAGCGTAAAAATGTGTATGATTTTTAGGCACCACAGGACATCTACCAATGTTTGAAACAATACATTTCAACATGATTGCACTATCTTTATAGGTGGCAGAAAAGGCTAAACAGCTTGATGAAATAATGCAAATGATCTTCAGGACACTGCCAACATACATCAAATTATTAAATGGCCTCCAACTGTGAATTGGTAACTTTAACATCACTTTAAACTGCAGCAGAAAATGCAGAAAAGAAAGTTGCGCCAGTTACTGGATATTTCAGAAAACTTACTTTTAGCTACTATTATGAATTTACCACAAAAGTGGAAGGCAACACATTTTCTCATTCTGTCAAGGTGGCTGGACTAATTTTTATATAGTAAGGTTTCTCTCTTTCCTACCACCTGGATTGAGAGACTATCTTCTTGATCCAGTTAACAGATATTTCATCACAAAGGTGGAAAAATATTTATCATGAGCTCCTGATAATCAAGATATTTTTCTCTTGGAAACAGTCAGAAAGATCACTCAGATTGTGAATCAAATCCTGTGCTGTAATAGGGAAGAAAACATACAAAAGCTCTTTGTTGTTCTTTTTTCTGTCAGCTTTTGAGGAGATAGGAGCTGACAGCCACATGTCTGCTCCAGAAAAAAATAACAAGTTGCAAAAAAATACCTTATTTTTAGCAAAGGAATTAAAAGAAAAATAGAAAAGAAAGAAGTCTTAATATCTATATTTTTATTCAATGATGTAACACTGCTTGCCAAAAAAGAATAGATGTTATAATTTCTATCGCACAGGCACCAAATTGTCCACAAACAATGCATGCAGATATCCTCAAAAGGCATAGACTTAGCTGGTACCCAAGGTTTATTGACCAAGTCTATGTAATAGCAGCAGCCACACTCTCGATATTAAGACATTTTTAAACCTCTAAATCAAACCAGAATAAAAAAAATAATTAGATATTAGTTACATGCACTGTGCTCACTGAAGCCTATTTATTTTGTCTTAGATGGTTTGCAAAACATTTTCCTAGATGAAGATGTAGTTACCCTGTGAGAAGTCTATTCACAGCCTATCAGGCTATCTGATTGCATTTCTGAACAAGCAGAGTTTAAGGATAATGTAAGAATTCTTAACCTTTTATTTTTAACCCATATAACCATCTATTTTTAACCGTGTTTTCTCAGAGTATAATAAACCTTTCTTTATGGCACAAAGTAATATACCTTCTGAAAGAGTTTTAGACCACAGTAGTAGTAGTTGACAGTGTTTTCACTCTTTGGCATCACATTCCATGAATGTAATGTAATATTTAGATTGATAAGTAAGAAGAATAATTTTTTATTATAAGGAAACTTAGACCAAGAAAAATATTACAGATAATCACTTTGCACTCATGACTATGAAGACATCAAGAAAGAAAATTTGAATACTATTCATTTTTCAAGACTTTTGCACAGGCCACCTCTAAAGAGGAATTGTACACAGAAGGCAACTTATGAAATTGCTAAAAAGTCAGCCGGATATTTCAGTTTCAAAATCAAAAGTAAGGTTGGTCACCAGAGCAAGTTAGTTTCCCAAGTTAAAAGGGTCACATAAATTGGCATTGAAGTGAGACTACATTATAAACACACCTTAACTGCTACCATAAAGTAGGATGATTCAGGCTTCCATCATAGTATATTTCTTTTTCCTATGTCTCTCTTACAAAACTGTAGGAAAATAATGCATTGGAAAAAACCTTACTTTTCCAAGGCCCAACCAGTTCCAACCTCCACCCCCCTAGTTTTCTTGCTGAGCATGATGCAATTCACAGAGTCATCAAGGCTGGAGGAAACATTAAGTACCATGTAGTCCTAGCATCACATGTATCCATGTATCAACCTAGCGTCACAATAAGCACCACCCAAACCATATACCTCAAATGCCACATGTCTTGAACAATTCAAGACACATTGCCTGGCAGCTTGAAATGTAAATACTGAAAGAAGTTGGAACAACAACTACAATTCAGATTTACTATAACACTGTTATGAACAATCAGCCCTTATTTCCATGGGAGATAAATGTAATTAGCTGAGTGTTACAGACCCATCCATCAATCCAATCTACTTCTAAAATCAAAGATGTGTTATTTTTTCAGGACAGATGCTGCTGCAATGTAGTATTATTAAAAGAAGTTGTCAACATTTTTCAGGATTTATAAAAAACCAAAAATTTTGCATTAATTATTTCATGCTTCTGAGACTTTTTCAATGGAACAGATACAGCATCTTAAAATATTACTCTAATAGCAAAACAGGAAAATTTTCATAATAGCTTTTTTCAGACACAGTGCTTGGAAATTTATTTAACAACTTGAGCACTCTGAGGCACTCAAGAGTAAATGATAACTGAGTTTGGTGAAGTCTAATGTTCCTATGAGGGATGGAGTTATGAGGAGGACACATTTTTATAGTCATGTCCTACAAAATACGTCTTTGGCAAAAGATGTTTCTGTGATATATGTTCTTTCCCAAACTGCATGACTGCTTTTGGTACTTGTTTACAATTACTCTTGTCTGTTCTTTCCTGTGTTTTGGTTTTTTTCCTTGTTTTAGGCTGCACACAATATAATTAAAGATTGATATTAAAAATGAACAATTAACTATATAGTGATGATGATTGATGCCATCTCAACTATTACATTGAAACCACTATGGAATTATTAAACATATGAATAGAAATGAATCTATTGCAAAGGGGTCAATGGGACTGGGGGATAGAGGAGATCACTCTTCCTCACTTCAGTGCCATGCTGTTCTTCAGATACCTGTTATGTGATTGCAGATCTCATCGCTGAAAGCCGCTGGAAAACTAGCACATGCCCCTGCACACTCAGTCCCGTCCCCACAGGCTCTTGCTATCTCTAGCTTTGGGCTCACTTTGCTCTACAGCGACCCTTTCAGGGGAAAGAAGACAGGAAGGATGAGGGAATTGAAAAGGGAAACAGCAAGGGAAGGAGAAGGAGAGCAGAAGGGAAGGGAAAGCAGAAGGGGGACATGAACAGGAAGAGAAAGGAAGAGCTGGACTGTCAGAGCTGTGCATGCATCTTAGCCCCCCAGGGACTTGGCACCAGTTATGATGCAGGTGACCAGCTCTTCTTCAGAGAGCCTCATTGTGGGCATGCCCTCTAATAGTTTAGGAGTTATTTGTAAGGACAGGCTTGTCACATTCCTGTTGCTTGAGCTTGCAGTTCTCTGTATGCCTGGAGACACACCAAAGTAGCACTTTGACCCTGACTAAGGGCTTGACTTCTTGGCTTGATGTTGCAATGGATAACTGGTTGACCCAAACCATCATCACAGGCCTGTTCTATTTCTGTGGGATGACACTCTTGCCTTTGCCCTGCTGTGAAGCTCATCTTCTCACTCGTCTCACAGATCACTGTTCTTGTTGCTCCCTCACACCCAGTTATTCCCTCCCTTGTGCAGACTGCAAGGTCATGGGAAGGAAAAATTAAAACATTCAAGTGCATATAAGCCTGGTCAGCATACAGTATAATACAAAATTGCCCTAGTAAAAAAAGTAATGACATTGATATGGTTTTCAAAATGTGTATTCAGAATTACATTATCATGGTATCATAGTAAGGCCTGTCACTGGGCTCAAAAAAAAACCATAACCAAAACCAAAAACAAACACTGCATTATGTTTTATTTAGCCTAATCTTTCCTCCTCTAGTTCAGACTACTGTGCTTAACAGGAAGAAAATATTAAGGGATTCGGAAATATACATGTGGTTAATTTAAAATGCCAAGCATCATATGTATTAATAAAATATATATAGCATTACATAAGGCAACCTGTTACAACGCAATAAGCACATAAAAATGAATTGTTGAACAGGTGCAGTGAAAGGAAACATCAATTAGAAAGTCAATTGGAAGGTCAAGATATCAATTAAATGTTTAATGAGCTATTTCTGGAAAAATCAAAGACAACTGCATTATACAGAATCACTCAGAATATGAGCTAGAAAATAGTTCACAAAGCCAAAGGAGTAAAAGGGCGAACGTGATGTATGAATTTCAAAAAAACCTGTAAGTTGTACTGTTATTTGTTTTTCATGTAAGCTTCAGCTTAACTGATGATCCTGTATGCAATTCATCACCAAATAAAGACAGCCATTTCTAGCATATAAAAGCCAATAAGATACAAAATTAGCCTTAAAGCAATTAGTCTCTCCGTGGTGGAAATCCTAATATGACACTAAGCCACATTATCTCCTATACCTTCTCTCTTATGGTCTACAGGCTAGCAAATACAACTACGGGAAAAAGTAAAGCCAACTTTTCTACTACAATGCCAGATAAAGAAAACCTCAGAGTAGCTTTTGCTTAGCATCTGTAAAGCCTTCAGGTAATTGCTCAGACTTTTTGCATCAAAAATTTGAAATAGTTCTGCTATCCATTCACACAGAGGTGATCTTTGGGCTGCAGCCCATTTGTGTTTAGTTAGCTCTCCAAACACATGTAGCATATCTTACCATATTATATTTATGTCATGAATGGATGATTCATGACTCAAGAGAAACTTCTGAGTATGGGAAATTTGCATTTCCATGACTAAGTTGGATGAAGAGCACAGTTAGCACAATATCCACATTCTAACAATTATGCCTTGAAAATAGTAAGAATAGCAGTGTTCTGATGCTATCCCATAACTTTTTCGCAGACCACAAGTATTTTTGTTCATGTGATTTCCAGAGCATGATGGGAACTATGCAGTAATCCCCAGTTATTCTCTCCTTTGAGTTCTTGTCCCATCTTTACTCAAATACATGTAAACATTCTGTTCTCACAGCATCAATGTGTAAATCCAATCTGCAATCAATCCAATCTGCAATCAATGTGCATTCAACCTGCAAAGACTTGCAATAGTCTATCATGAAGAACTACATTCTTTTGTTTTAAACCAGTTTGCTTTCCATAATTTGTGTTTAACAAATCCTGCTTGTTGCAATGGAAGAGGTATTGAGCAGTCTACACTCTTTCTCTCTTTTCATAATAATTCTGCAGACTTCTCCTATCTCTTTTAGTTAGTTTCTAAAATAATGAGTCCTGTTACCTGGAACTGTACCTAAAATAGTAGATGCAGTCCATACTCCTGGTTATCCGTGTTGCTTTTCTCAGAATCTTTTTTCTTCCACTTTTGTGCATTTTTTTTTTTAATAAGCCAACCAGAACTCCTCGCATAGTCTTCAAACTGTGGCAAATCATGGATTTATGCAGGTGCATAAATCATATTAACTGTTGTCTTCTTTGTTTCTTTTCTAAACTTTTCTAATATGTCACTTGTTTCGTTGAGTGCTGTCAAGCATTGATCTGCTGTTTCCATGCAGCATCTATCTCAATTTCAAGGCCTTTTTCCTGAGTAGTAACAATGCATTGAACCCATCACTTTATACTAAAACCTGTTATCGTCACTGTTATGCCTCAGTTAATGAATGTGAAATGCACTGAATTTCACCTACCATATTACTGCCCAGTCATTCAAATTTGTCAGGTTCTTCTGTTATTCTTTCCAGTCACCTCTCACCCTTTTTACATTCAGTAGTTTTGTACCATCAGCCAACTTTCTCATCTCACTAGATCAATCTTTTTCTCTGATATTTTTATGAATTATTATGTTAAAAGATACAAGAATACTTGCAGAACTACCACTGCGGCTTCTCACACTGCAAGAGCTTACCCTCTAAGCCAAGCCATGAGTATTTTAGCCATATCAGACCTTCAATTTCTCTGCATGGATGTTGAAATCCTTAAAAAGCCCTTTGGGAATCCACATATCTACCACAACTAACACATTCAAAACACTCAAAAGGAATTTAAAGTGAGATCTTTCTTTAAACAAAGCTTGTTCTTTTTCAAGTTTATTTATCCCATGTTCACTAACTGATTCCCTGACTACAATCAGGTTGAGTGCCTGGCTCAGTAAAGATGTCAGGCATACAGATACAGACAGAACATCCTTCCGAACACTGGAACACAATTCCATCTCACAATCCTCAAGTACCGAGGTGGTTTTACATGCTTTCTATCAAATAAGTTATTTCAACCCTGTGCTAGAATTTTTAGGTGCATAGCCTCCTATCCTAGGGTCCTACTGATGTTTGTACTATTTCTTCAGTACTATCAATATGACAATGTCTACTTGTACCATTACAACTTCACTGTTGCTGTTGTGAAAGTCTTCAGAGTTCTCTAAGTCTGTATGTTCTTGGCTGTGAGCCAACAGAGCAGTCTCCCCTACCCTCCTGAAGGATCTTTTTATAATTCTCAAGACCTTCTTTGATTTCACGCCTCCGTTTTTGGAAAGGGCAAGCCTGTAGGTAGTTTCTTGCCATTACTATATTAAGTCTCTTGAAATTTATCATACCAGATGTCTTATCTTTCTTTCAGCATTCTCTTCAGTTAATCCCTTCATTTTAAAAATAGCATAAAAATTGCTTATTAGAGCAATTCCACTCTGTAAGAGTTAAAGAACAAAATTAATATAAATAGGATTAATGTAATTTGGCTATAGATATTTGTTGTATTCACAGAGCTATTCTCTCTAGGCTCTCTTTTGTTGGAAATAAATACATACTTCAGAACTGTGATTTACCTCACCAGCTTCAGACATTTCCTCATAAGAACTATATACAAAAAATTACATAGATAGTATTTATATGTATGACAGAGGAACTGATGTAGAGCAAGGGCAGTGGTGCAGAAACAGCACATCCAATGATGTCACAGCACAAGCACAGACTTTGCTCCATAGGGAGCTGGCTCTCTACTTTTACTCAAGACAAGTACAAAACAGTTTATTTTAATGTTGACCACTCAGTTTCACTAGAAAACTGGCTCTATTAATCTGTTTTGTTGATAACTTGAAGATATTTAATTATTTCTTGAATCTTAATTCTGACCTTTACTTAGTCACCATAAAGTTCTGTCTAACCGGTTTAATCAATTAGAATAAATTAACACATATACACTCTTCATTTAGAAGACATCCAAACAAGGTATACACAGCTAATTTTTATTCCATCAAATATTGTACAGTGACTCAGAGGTATAGAAACATCCAGTAAAAAAGCCACAAGGCTTTTGACTCAATTTTCAAATACTCAAATGCAGCATCTTAGAAAACATTCTAGCCTAGTTCTCAGTGACAAACACAAAAAGTCATCAAGCACCAAATGGGTTCACCAAAGTAAAAAATGTACAGCTGCTTTCTGATTGCTGAGTAAAAATATTACCTCTTAAAATAGTTCATTAAAAATATCAAAGGCTATGTTTCATCCATTGGATAATCCATGATCCAACTATGGATGGTTACACATTTTAATTCCTTTAAGTTTGAGATCTTTGACTTTACTACCACTTTATCAATTACATTAAATATGGCTTGTGCTGATACAGTCCTCAGAAACATATAATCTTTAAGTTTTATGTAGGAGTACAAACATCCACCATGACTAATAACATACTAAAACACATCTAAAGTATTGTCAAGAGATTTCATTTTACTGAGAGTTGCCATGAGTTAATCCACATAGCATTTTTTTCTTATAATCATTTTACTACATCTATGCAGTCCTTTATTTGTTGTACAAATAGGAAGAAGCTTGAAATCAATTTTCTGGGTCTGAGGTTGCTTTTTGTTTTCTTTTTTTTTGTCCACACTGTTTATTTTACTAATTGTTTCTGCCTAGGTGTTGTTAGGCAGATTTTTTGAAGAGCAGAGAACAGATGGAAAGTAAGGTTCAGAAAAGAAATATTTCAACTGTATAAAATATTACAACTGTTTTGAAACCTGCTTTAATCACCACTCATTTGAAGGACTGTAATGGAACTGATCTTTGGGGGCAGAATTTTTCTGGTGCCATTTACCTTCAAAGCTAGCTAGCTTCAAATGTAAAAAACAAAAACAAGTGTCTGAAGAGACCTATCTTTTCTGATACCTCAGATGAATTCTAGAAATTGTATGTGGTGATGCCACTGTCTACCATACACTGTCTACCTATGTAGTCAGTTCACTCAGAATTTATCTTTCACAGAACTTCACATCACTTCACAGTCCTAATTGTTCCTATTCTCATTGTGAAAACTCATTTTGTGGACCTAGAGAAAGAAATGTAGAAAGGAGCCCAGTTGCTATTCCTAGCTCTTTCACAGTATCACTGATATTTCACACAGATATTTTTATATCTTAGATAAGATATGATTGTATGAAGCAGACGTTGTTCCATGTATGTGCCATCTTTCTCATCTGTTTGATGAGGAACCTTTTGAGTTCACATTTGATAGCTGTTAAAAAAAAAAATCAAGTTTCTGTGAGCTTTGAGATTTTCCAACAAAAGCCAGTAAACAAGAGCAAAATATTAGCACTCCTCCTAGTACTAGGAAATGGCTGTTTTTCTCACAGGAGCTGTAGAGCAGATATGCATTCAAAACCAGCCGGTTTCTGGCTTACTCTGCTTTTATTTTGTCCACGCTGTTTCTCTGATAAGGGGAGGGTGGGGGGAATCTCGAACGGCAAGTTTGGGGGTTTTTGTTTAGTTGCCTTTTATTTAACATTAAAAACCAGAAACCTACATTACAATTCTAAAGAAATGTTTGAAGCAAGATCACTGCACTATCATAGTACCTTTATTTCTGATCCATACAGTAGAATCTGTCACTTTACTGAAAACATTTGGACATTACCATCAACAGTGATAGTGAAATGGTCTGTTTTCCTGACAAGCCAATGAATCAAAATTCTCTAAGCTGCCACTTTTCTCTCAGAATTTAGGCTTGCAGTTATTTTTTCCTTAAATATGAAGACAACCAGAAAAATCTTAACATGTGCAAATTCATGAGATAAGAAAAAAGCAGAAAGAGATGAAAGTTATGTACTACTACTGGTTAACACTATTATGTCACACTAAACAAAGAACTGCGCAACTTCCTCCTTGGCGTAATTTTTTGAGGATTAATGAGGAGTTGGTAGACAGGACCAAATGTTGGATTTTACCCTTGCAGACCTGTAGATCAAAGAAAAACTGAAATCTTAGGAGGCATTTAAGCAGAACATAGACAAAAAATTACTTCAGGATATCAAGATGCATTCCAAGTCTACAGCTTGATATTTATTCCCTTACTGCAAGAGTCCGATCCCCCTGGCTCACAACACCCTTGGAGCTAGGTGGTCTATGAAGAGGTTGCTACTCATTATACAGAATGTGCATACATTGCATACACTGAAGTCCTATTTCAGTGCCTACATTCTGATCAGAGTTCTGATTAAATTTAATTTTTAGTTAAGGGCTGATTTTTTTGTGTAACATTTCAAAAACTAGGTTTAAATTCTGACATGGATCCCTACATGCATGACCACTGTGCCTGTGAAGTCAAAAAAACCTAAGGAGAAACCATAAAAATCCACAGGATCCCAGTTTGGATTTATACAGTCAGTGTTTTCTACAGATTGTCACTGTGTAAAACTGGGACTCATGACTGCCATATACTTCTTTGCTAATCTCCTGTACATTCCTATACATATTCTAAGAAAAAAGAAGAAGTATCACTCTTTGTTAGCAATGTTTTTATACATTAATAAAGCATGAATCTGCAATGAAATTATTCTACCTAATAAACTAGAAAAGACTTGACATATAAGTGGTATGTATTGCAGTTTCAGGAAAAAAAACTGCGACTAATATTCATTTTTTTTTACTCCAACCATGAGATTCATTTTTTAGCAGACATTTTATGAGAAATTATTACCTAAAATAGAAAAATAAAAATTATATTATGCTAAAGGTAGGAGTCTAATGAAAGATTTTCAGTCAATATTTGATGGACATAAATACACTAAGGTCTTAATTACTGAGTTAGAAATTCATTTTTGCACCACTTATGAAAAGAAGTTAAAAATGTAAAATATATTGTAATAGTACACAAAAAGGTTTTGAATCCAAAAAAGAAATTTTATTCGCAGAAAGTAGTAACTAGTTCATACATGTTATTGAATTAGCTCAGGTGGTTTTTTTGTAATTTTTTTAAATAATACATGGGGTTTTTTGTACATAGCTATTTTCAGTAATATTATTATAACAAATTACTTAGGATTCATTCATTTTGTCACTAGAAACAAAATTTCTTGATGGTTTTAAAAGGATTGAATCCATAGTGTCTGTTAGGTCAACTGTCATATTTTCAAGAGATGAAGTATGGGAGAAATAAGAAGTTCATTTTTGTTTCTCAGCAATGTAAAACTTCAAGAATGAAATTTTGCCATTGTTTCCCAACAGTTTTGCCACATTCTTGGTCAAATTCGTGCTGAAATGTGCCACCGAGCCTGAAAGACTCAGTGCATGTACCATGAAGCCTACAGAACACTTGACATTCTGAGACATCACACATAGGTGCAGTATTTTCCTGAAAAGAAATGCAAGTCTTGTAAGTATGCCTGATAAAAGTAAGTCCCACATAGGTACACCTTTAAAATACTAAAATATAGCATAATTCCATCAAATATAAATCAATATATATCAATATATAATATATAATACATCAATATATAATTGATATATATCAATATATCAATACATATCAAATACTAATCAGAAATCCTAGATAAATAAATATTGTGCATTAGTTCTTGATTGCTTGCTAATGTGGTCTGAGGGTGATGTTCATTGTAGGCCTCTCACTAGATAGCTAAAACTGCATATCCAAGAAACATGATATCAGTGTATTTCTGATTTTTGGATTCACCAATCCAGAACCTTCCAAGCTGAGTACTTGCCACCTGTGGTTTACTAGTCTGTCCCAGCATAGTCATCACTTTCTACTTTAACTTTTATTCAGAATTTACCTTCAGACAAAATTCCTCTACATCAGCAAAGTAGCTACTGAGCAGCATCATATCATATCAATCATATCATATTGCCTTTTATAATTTTAAAATAATACCTTATAGAAACAAAATAGTGGCACAAAATTCTGTATTCTAAGAAACATCATTAACCTCTGTATAACCTGTGAAATTACATATCAATCTCAGGTGTTCATCACCTCTCACAGTGTGATCCAGGACTGCCACCTCTTTTACTTGAGGTGGTGCCCAAAGGAAGTTATCAAACTAGTATATATACTGCATTTATTAAACAAATATACTAAATATTTAATATTGTATCAATAACTGGACCTTGAATTAGTGTCTTTTTCCCATTTAAATTGAGTGTGTTGTTACAACCTCCATTCTTTCTCTCTAGCTCATCTTTTGTTATATTCAATAGTTAGGCAACACTCCAGAAAAACAAAATTTTTGTAGATGGATTTGACACATAATAATTTATAACTGCTGGGTGAGCAGCATATCAGACATGTTATAGCTTAAACAAATTCAAGGCACTTAAAATACCCCAAATAACATAATTGTAAATCAAGAGTAGAAAGTGAGGTAATAGAACTTATTGGGATGAACAATTCCCAAATTCCCTAAACTGAATGCAGCACTGCAGGTGGGGTCTCACCAGAGCTGCTTTTAGTGCAGCCCAGGACACGTTTGGCTTTCCGGGCTGTGAGTGCCCATGGCTGGGCCAGGTCCAGCCTCTCACCCACCAGCACCCCCAAGTCTTTTCCTCAGGGCTGCTCTAATCTGTTCATCCCCAGCCTGTGTCCATAAAATGGGAAAATTAGAAACGATTTTGGACTAAAAGAGAGTAGACTCAAACTAGATGTAAAGAAAAAAACTTTTATGATGACAGCGAAATATTGGACCAGGTTGCTCAGAGAGGTGGCAGATGTGCCACCCCTGCAAACGCTCAAGGTCAGGTTGGTCAGAGCTCTGAGAAACCTGATCTAGTTGAATACAGCTAGTCATAGCTGGTCATTTCAGCACTGTTGCGTTAGCTAACCTCAAAGGCCCCGTCCAACCCAAAACACTGTAAGTTTCTCTGATCCTTTATCACAATTATAACAATTAAATTACGCAATATATAAGTATTTATGTAATAAATTATTACACTAATAGTGAAAGGATTCAGGGGAGAGAATAACAGGTAGCTTATTATTATGAAATATTTAGCTTATTTTACTGACTATGACTATCATTATTAGCAGGCATTGGCATTACATAACGGAAGCTATTTCCACCCATACAGAGATAATGCTACCATTTAAAGATCTTATCTAAATAATGAAATTAAGACTTGGTAACAAATATGTTTAAACAGATAATTTTTCCTCATCTCTTGCCAAAATCTGCTCCAGAGAAGATTTTTCAGGGAAATTCTGCATAGTTTGCTCATAGAGGACAACATGTCCACCAAGAGTGCAGAACAAGCACCAGGTGCTGCTATATCCTCAGCTGCATACATTTTCTCACCTTCTCTCATCAGAGAAGCTGTGGTGAATAGTAAATATGGAAACAGCAATCTTCACAACACAGCATCCAAGGTTAAAAAAGCACATATTGTGTTTGCATGGCCTAGGTTTGATAGCAGGGGAACTACAGAGGTGGCTTCTGAGAGAATTTGGCAGAAGCTTCCCCTGCATCCAGCAGAACCAATCCCTGGTGGTTCCAAAGATGGACATACCACAGTCAAGGCTGGGCCAATTAGAAATGGTGGCAATGCCTCTGTGATAACAGATTTAAGAACAAATTTAAAAATTAGTTATTGCAGTTTTAACTGCAGCCAGAGAAGAGTATGAAAACATGCAATAGGAGCAACTCTGCAGACACCAAGGTCAGTGGAGAAGAAGGGACAGGAGGTGCTCCAGCCAGCGGAGCCCACATTCCCCGGCAGCCTGTGGCACAGCCCATGGTGAGCCAGCTGTGCCCCTGCAGCCCATGCAGGGCACAGGGATGCAGAGATCCACCCACAGCCCATGGTGAGCCAGCTGTGCCCCTGCAGCCCATGCAGGGCACAGGGATGCAGAGATCCACCCACAGCCCATGGTGAGCCAGCTGTGCCCCTGCAGCCCATGCAGGGCACAGGGATGCAGAGATCCACCCACAGCCCATGGAGGAGCCTCACCCCAGAGCAGGTTCATGCCTGACAGGAGGCTTTTGACCCTGTGGGAGCCCTTGGAGAGGGGGCCCCTTCTCCCAGGCTGGAGCAGCCTGTCCTTTGAGGACTGCACCCCATGGAGGAGTGACCCACACTGTTGCCCATGGGATGGACTCACACTGGAGAAGTTCATGGAGATCTGTCTCCTGTGGGAGGGACCCCACAGTCTCACTGGTAAGGATGCCTCTCCCTGAGCAGTGGCATTAACAACATGTGATGAACTCACCATAACCCTCAGTTCCTGTCTCCCTGCGCTGCTGGTGGGAGGAGGTAGAGCTGGGAAGAGGTTTGAGGGGAAGCCGTTTTTAAGAGTTGACCTTACTTCTCATTATCCTGATCTGATTTTGTTAGTAATAAATTCAGTTCATATCTCTAATTTCAAGCCTGTTTTTCCTGTGATGGTATTTGATGAGTGATCCCTCCTGGTCCTTATTTCAACCCATGAACCCTTCGTAGTATTTTCTCTCCCCTGTCTGGATGTGGAAGGAAGAAATAGAGCTGCTTCGGTGGGTGTCTGGCTTTCGGCCAGGGTCAACCCACTACATATGGAACAACTCCCTCACAATTGTGGTGAAACACATAATTAATACACATGGGAAACTGATATACCTTTCTTTGTGAAAGCAGAAATTCTACACAGAAGGTTTCTAAAATTAATGTTCCTCCCTCTGAAGGAAGCTGATTTATATAGATTATTTCTGATAATAAAGATTATACCTTTGCCAGTAGATTTAAATCAGAAAAAAAATTATATTTTGGGTGAATTGCTCCTAGCACATGTGCATGACATTCTTCTTGTCAGAACAAACACAAGCAAGACTTCCATCACATCTGGCAAAAATAATAATTCAGTATGTTTCTCTTATTTCCATTACCAGCTTTTCTTACTCTAGGGAGAAGTTCAGCTCCTCAGCTGGCCTGTCACACCTGGGCTTGCACAGAATCTGGACAACCAGTGCAGATATTCTGCGTAAATGAGATACTGGTTTCTAAATAGGCCTCTTCCCTGGTGCCTTAATACTCTAAATAGATATGGACTTTAATGTGCAGCATAAAAGAAAATTCAGACTTAGTTAGTCTTTAGAGGCCACTAACTAATGGCTTTCTTCTATGAACTATACAAAAAAGATTTAGGAGACTTCTTTTTTGTGTGTGTTTTTAAATGACAAAATGTATGGAACCAAAAAACCCGTGGCATGTGGGTCTCTACTTAGAAAAAAAAAAAAAGAGTATGTTCAAAAAGTTAAACTTAAGGAAGGTTGAAAAATGAAACCTTAAAAGTTAACCACAGGAGACCCCATCAAACACCAGAATTATCAAGAATATTCATTCTTGTAAGCCTACACAAGTTTAGTAATGAGCTTTCTATTTTTAGTCCTTCAAAGAAATGCAAAGTTTTAAGCCACCAGTAATAACTTGCTTAGGTTTGTTGGATTGGGTTTTCTTGTTTCTTTGGGTTGTTGTTTGGGTTTTTTTATTTTCTTTTTTATTTTTTAATTTGCAATATTTCTGTTAAAAAAAAAACAACAAAAAAAAGAATTTATGTAAAATCAGATTAGACTTTGCAAAGCAATGTATTTGCATTTGATCAAAAATCAAAGGTCCAGAAAGAAAAGTGTTTCAGTTGCAATATTTAGTCTCCATGCATTTAATATGAAAATACATGTTTTACAAATATATTATGACACACACATATTATCTCAACATATCCACACACGTCTTTTATGCAACCATAATGGGTATGTACAGGAATATGTAAATCTTCTCTCAGACAATACAGCTACTACCTGGAAGACTGGAGAAGTTGAGAAAATGTTAAGCAACCAGCCTTTGAATGATTCTTTTTCTATGCTTTCAAGGATCTTTCTAAAACAGATTAATCTCATTCGTGTGTACAACTTATGAATGATTCATCAATTTTTAATTTTAAAAAATGTAATTATGCCTTATTTAGAATGCATATGTTCTAATGACAGAGAAGACCACTATTGTCATCTAACCTCGACTCTGATTGCTACACAGTCGTCCAACTATAGATTCTGTATAAACAAATTTTTGTGGGAAATAGAAAACAGAAATACAATGTTTCTTTTACTTTGAAACAGCAAACCTGGAGAACAGAATTCATGGATTTAATTTTCTAATAAGCTTTAAATCTGTAATTGTCATGTCAGTTTGTGCTGGCTATATCTGTCTGCCAGCAAGAGACAGTGACCACTTGCAGTGATTACAAAGTACACCAAATGTAGTATATATGTCACTTCTCCACAAGAGCTTGTTGGCAGCTTTGATCGACTTCTTTTTGATTACACCACAATCACCTCATTCCACTTTAGCTACTCTCACTCTTGCTCTCTCTCCAGGGGTTCAGATGTCATTGCTGTATACCTTAGCAGATGAATCAGTTTTCCTTTTGTTAAATCCTCTTCCTGGGAAGATGAATCTACTCATTGATTTTGACCAAAGACTGGGTTTTAAAAAGGGTAGAAGAGACTTCTGACCTTTCAAATGATCAGATTAAGGTGGTTATTTTCACATTATTAAGTAATCAGGGAAGAAATACATTAAGCAAGAGTTTAGTTCACAGGCTGTTTTGCTGGCTTCTAAAAACTGTTGTGCGCTGACAGCTAACCTAGATTCCATTTCTTCCTTTTCCTCTGAACCACAAGGGAAGCTAAAATGCATTTTCACATTGCATTTTGCCTAAAGGCTCTCAGTAAAATTTAATTTTCTTACTGCATTGATTTTTCCATTATAAGTTGTAGGAGTCTAATGATATCTCATAAGAATTTTTACTGTTGAGAAAAAGGGATGTGAATGATTTAGCAATAGTAACTTCAAGTGATAGAGGAGTTATTCCTAAAAGCCTTCAATCTGTCTATTTGATAGGCAGATTTTGAAAAATCTATGCCATCTCACTACCCATTGCATGGCCTGAAGTTAGTTTCTTAAACAGTTTCATGAGGACAATATGTGATCCAGTTTCATCAGCATTTCTGAAAACCAAAATTAAGCTATCTAATTTTGGAGTTGAAAATAGTGCTTAAAAAATAACAGGCAGCAAGGAAAGAATTCAATTGAGAGACCCAAAAAAGCAAAACCATTTCTGTCTTGCAGGCTACATTACACTCACTGAAGACTGACATCCTTATTATCCCAAATACTTCAAGTTTGTCATATTCTTTTCATTATGCTGGACAAAGAATAGCCTACATCAAAAAAATATGACAAGATTCCTGGAAAAAGAAAACTTGCAGGCTGACTCTTTCATTCAAAACAATTGTATCATCACTAAAGCGGCAGAAAATATGTCTGAAAACAACTGGTGTGACAGACTATGACACAAACTGAGTGTCAGAGCAAGCAAAGCAGAGGTTTTTAAGTCCTTGTGTCCCATACAAGAGATTTTCTTACTTATTTCACTTTGTCATGTATTTGGTAGATAGAGATGAAAAAAATGTCCAAATGTGCAATATATTAAATTAAAATAAAAAATTAAATTAAACAGCATAAAGCCTGCTGACTGCTCTTTTTAGTAAACAGTAGTCTAATAGGTATCTTCCTCCATATTTTCGAAAGATTTGCAGAAAGCGGGAAGAGTGGCCAGTTTCTTGTTTTCTGTGGTTTTCTTTCACAGTTAGTGTTCATAAAAATAATAAAATGGGCCTTATTAAAGATGCTGGAAACAAATTAAGAAACATCTCTCATCTAGTCAAGTCACCAGGGGCATATTTTCCTTTTTTGATACCTGAAAAATAAATTGAGTTGAAGAACAGACTTCACAGAAAACCAGGTCTGAAGTAGCCACACTACAATTCACGCAAAACACCTATGCAACTTTTCATACTCAGTCAGTTGCAGGACTTTTTTTGGTTTTGTCATCATTGTGGCTGTATGCTTACTTTACTTAGAAAAGGTGTCTTGCTTGATGTTTGGGGAGGGGCAGGGGGGTTTGTTTGTTTGTTGGGGAGCAGGGTGGTGTTTATATTTTTCAATTTTTTTTTTCATTATAGAGCAAGTATTGCCATTACACAGTCACAATTTTCTGATAAAATATATATTTTTATGCTAAATGCTTGTCCAGCACATTAGACATCTAGACCAAAAATGCTGTTAAGTGCACTAAACCACTAACCACTAACACTAAGTCTAAAAAATTTAACTTCTGTTTATGGAGGTTGGTGCTTGGGATTACCCACTCTTTTCTGCCATAAAAACAAACTAATGTAAATACCAGAAAAGCAGTTTCACATAGCATTTTAAACAGTACTATTATACCTACAAGATCTGAAACACAAGTACTTGCAATAAAGTCACGCAATGAATGAAATATTGCAATTAGACAAAACTATCCTATGTTAAGAATGGGCTTAATAGATTTTTTGTATAGTTCATTGGACTGACAAGTCCTGTTTGGACAAGAGCTAGACAAGACCATAACTCTGTTATAGAAATGATGCACCAAGATTAGATTCTTTATGGCTCAAATACTATGTAAATATATGTGATACAATAATTTAGATGACAGATTTTGCATGCCTCCATGGTCTGTGGATTTCTTTTTTAGCCAGTTATCTCTGCTGTGCAGTAAAATTGTACATCAATACACCTACTCTATCAGAAAAGCTGAGGCTGACATTCCAGACTCTTATTTTTAAAGCTGCCAGAGCTTTAGCCTTTCTCTAAACAATGGGCATGTCAATACATTAAAGGGGGAAATTCACCCCTTCTTGTCTGGTATCACTTCAAAGTGTAAAATCAGCTCTGTACACTTTAAAATGAAACACAACACTTCAAATTTAGCCCATATAATAGTTTTCTTCTTCTGTCTTTCCTGGGATTTAGTCATTCTGTTATTGATACAGAACAGACATCATACTAACAATAGACGTCTTAAAAGAGTGGGGAGTCTCACTTCTCCCTCCCATTTGAATCTAGCTTCTAGGACAAAAACAAATCAGCATGTTAGCTCCTAACACAAGGAAGAATGCCTGTCAATACAGTCTCACCACAAGCAACAGCACTAAACACCAGCAGCTGCAACAAAACACTCCTACCTTCTCAACTGTCCCATTAATACCCAGATTATTCCTTCTCAAATGAGAGATTATCTCATACAGTTCAGGACATCCACGCTGTCTAAAACCAAAGGCCAGATTGGGACAGTCAGAGTCATACCACTCATAATCAGTGCATCTTTTCTCTCCAGAATTATCAATAAATATAGGCTGGAGGTCTTAAACTTTTTCCTAGCGCTGGCAATAAGGGACATCTGAGAAAGGAATATCTTGAAATTTGAGGCTGTTTAAACATAGACATCTCACTGGATATTACATGGCAGGTTATGATCCTTAAACTTGGGAAGTGAATCACTTCTTGTCAACATAGCACAGTTAAGTACAGGCACAATGTATCTGATTAATACAGAAAACTTCCCTAGCAAATATGTGATGTTCCTGGGGTGCACAAAGTAGTGACTACTCTTATTTCCAAAATAACTAGCAAGAGACAAGCGGGATAAGAGGTGAAGAGAGGTGTGGGTGAAGCAGCAACTACAGAACTGAATTAAAACAAAATATGCTGAGAGATTATACTTATGTAAAATAAATATAATAAAAAAAATATGAACTACTCTTAGGAGCCAAACATGGAACACAGATCTGCCTTAAATAGCGCAACATGCCAATAGCTATAAATAGACTTAAGATTATACAATGCATTTGGTTTTCATATCTACTGCAGCTGAGGAATCAATAGAAATCTTTTCTTGTGAATATCTAATGTGATACTAAAGATTTTCAAATATTAACCCAAGAACAGTCTAATTTAAAAGTTAAGATGTGGAGGGGTGTGTAGTGCTGTTACATGCTATTATTAGCATAGCATTACATATTATGGTATTAACAGGATAATAGTACTTTATCTAATCTTTATCTAATAGAGTTTTATATATAAAAATGTATGTCTGCATAAATCTCAAACTACAGTTAACAAAAAATTAATATTACATCTTTAACTAATCTCAGGTATGACAAAAATAATATCTCAAAATGAAGAAATCAAGATTTTATTGACCGCACAAATGATTCAAAAAATCAGAATTCTGCTATCTTCATACAGATGAGTCAAGTCCAGTTACTTAAGATGCTCTGAAACGTGTTGCACACTACAGAAATTCCTTTATTGACATATGGAAGTGCTGAATACAGAACTATCTTGTGGGGTTTTACTACGGTCATCTCTGTGAAGACTTCTGCTGGCTTTTAATTTTTACAAATGACCTAGATTGGTAAATTTGCTGATAATATAAAATTTGGAGGAAAACTGCATCCTTAGCAAGTAGTAAGACAAGTTTAAATGAATCCTGATTTTTTCTGCAACTCAGTTGAGAAGCAGAAACTGAAATTTAATGTTCACAAATATAAAGCAATAAAAACTGAACATGAAAATAGTAAACTTCGACATTTTATGAAGAGACTTACACTAAAACACGAAATCTGATTTATAGTAAATCACAAAAAAAAAAAAAAGAAAGATGGTGTATATTTCATATATTCATTTAGATATACCAAAGCAAGATAAAGAAGCAATCTAAAATCCTTTAGAATTGCAGGTTGCAGATTTGTCATGTTGCACATTCATCTGGCAAGCTCTTGGAATACTCTGTGAACTTTTCATCATGACATTAAAAATAATGCATTTTTCACACTTAATCATTAGAGATAAAAGTAAAATAAGTCTCATTTTATAGGTGAGAGTTTGAAATAAATCTGAAAAATAAACAAATTAAAACCCCTAAAGTTCTGTAAAAGGATAAGGAAGTGATTTAACACATCCATACTTATCAATCAAACAAACTAACTACAGAAATAGTATTTGGTAGTAGAGAAAAGTATGAATAAAATTTTAACCAGAGAAGCACTGAACTATTTGGGTTGGAAACAATCCTGAAATCCAACCCCCCTGCCATGAGCAGGAACACCTTGCACTAGACCAGGTTGCTCAGAGCTGCATCCAACCTGGCCTTGAACATTTCCAGGCATAAGGCATCCACAGCTTCTCTGCCTTACCTGTTGCAATGCCTCACAACCCCATGGTGAAGAATTTCTTCCCAAAATCTAATATAAACCCACCTTCCTTCAGTTTGAAGCCACTGCCTCTTGTACTATGATGGCTATCTTGTGAAAAGTCCCTCTCCAGGTTTCCTGTAGGCACTTAGGGTACTGCAAGGCTGCAATAATGTCTTTCTGGAGATTTCTCCAGTGTGAACAACTTCACCTATCTCAGCCTTTTTTCATAGAAGAGATGTCCCCATTAAATAATAAGCCTAACCTGTGAAGTCTGGAAGAAAAAAAATCATATTCCTAAAAATTTCTTCTCCCACTTTTGACAAGAGGAGGCCAGGACAATCTCCTATGTAGACTAACCTCTTGATTTTACATTTCTTATCAAAGAATAAACTTTGTATGGAGACTACATGATCTATTCCTCTGTTTTTGGTATGTTCTGGCTCATTCCTTTTAGGCTAAAAAATTGAACAAATGAGATGGATATTAGATATTAATATTAGATATTAGACATTAGATATTCTTCATCATCATCTTCATAAAGAACCATGCTTCTGTTGCCTATTAGAAACCTCTAGAACTTTAAGCATTGGGCTATACCTTCAACCCTTCATCTGGGTTTGCTTAACAACTCACATATCACTGTTTTAGACAGCTGGCTTAAACAAGCTATCTACTGTTTTGGAAACATCTATTTTGGGATTTAAAGTAATACTGCACCACAAAGAGAAGCTACATACAAGATTTGGAGTTCTGGATGTACAATGTTTTTATGTCTTTCCTCATCTGCCCCAAGTCTGTTGTCAAACAGCTTACAGAATACAGTGGCTTCGTCAGGACCCCAGACTTGTATGTACCAAGTAAAAACCACACAAATAATGCAGATGAGAAAAATACTTACATAATAAAATATAAATTTATCTCTTTTCCTTTGTACAACAACATCAAGAAACCAATATGGCTATGTCACCACATGCAGATGAGGTCAGTGGGATCCCACGTACGCTTATGTGCACAGCTCACACACACGGAGGCACGCAACTTCACAAAGGTTGCTGCCTTAAATTAACTTCTCCTCTTCACATCTCATTCTTTCGACCCACTCTTGTTTGGAAGAAACTGCCAACAGGGACTTCATTTCAACATTCCTTTTCCCCTTTAATTTGCGGCATTTTAGAAGCAAGATAAATTTGAAGAATTAAATATTACACTATGTGTCCTGCTAACAGAAAACCACTGAATACCTGAGACCACTGGGTCTAATCTCATAAGTCTTCTGTTCAATTCTGGGTTCACTCACATTTGCATTCAAATAGCTTCATAAGAGATATTTACCCCCAACACAACAAGTTGCTGAGTATCTTCAGTGCACATAATTTTGTATTCTATAGTAGCAAAACAATTAGCCGTTTCCTGACAGTGCAAATATGTTTGCTTACTTTTTCTTTTTTAATTTATTTTACCTGTTTTCATTCTGCTTGCAAATATGTCTACATACGCATGAACAACGTAAAAATAATTCATATATGCTCTGAATAAAAGCCATGACTATAATATGTAACAAGTTTACATTTATTTCTTCATTTAAGAAAACCAACACATTTTATCTGAAGATAACAAAGCATTTAGTTTTTTTATATTATGACAGGATTATCTTGAATGAAAGATAATTTGCACTTCAAATAGGTAAATTTATGAAGATTTTACTTCCATGTTATGAAGGAAAAGAAAAAAGAAACATTATATACACTCCTGTTTTAGCATCTTAGCACAGCTTGGATAAATTACTTAAATAATACTAGATTTCATGATTTATAATTCAAACCATATGTCAACCTCAACAGGAAAAAAAAAATCCATTTTAATCATGCTTTCCATTCTTTCCAGTTTTTTTCATACATGTTTTTTAAAAGTAACCTTTGAAAAACAGTATAGGACCTTCCGCTTAAACTGAAGTCTTAATTAACACAAGAATTCCTGTATATAAATTAATTTAATCTGGGTTCCCAAATTATGGGGCAAACTACAAATTATTCACAAGTCTAACTAAAAATTATTCACAAGCCTTCAGTACTTCAAATAGCTGAGGGATCTTTTAAAGTTCCATAAACTCTTTTCTCTAAACAAGGCATTCTAATGGCAGAAGTAAAAAATAGGCAACACCCATGCAAATAAAAAAGATAATGGAGCAAAACAACAACAAAAAGGAAGGTAATCACCCATTTATTAAAAAAAAGTATAAGTAAAGACTTTGTCTTTTAAGGAATTTTTGCCCTGGAATCAATTTGGAACCGAGGTCTCAAATAATTTATAGGTTTCATAGTAACAATCCAGGACATTAAAGTACAAAACCTTCTTTTTAGAGTCTTACTATAAAAGTGACATGTTTGTAGCATATTTGGCCTCACTTCCATTGTGTTTACAACATGATTTGACATGCCATGGGAATGACTAGCAACCTATAAGGAGAATCAGCATCCCAAACTGAATTGAAAACCAACTGAATTGCTCTCCAATGACACTGGCTCATGATCATGTAACAAAAATTCACTGATAAACAAAGAATAATATTTCCATTTAGATAAGAGGCATTAAACAACACTTGATCTGTTTTAACAGAAAAAAAAAAAGTCTTGGTGTTATTTCTCACTCTCCCTAATCATCATTCCAGCACATTTCCAAGAATCTAATTATAATGCAGTATCACTGAAGGTTTTTCATCAGCAGGACCTGGAGCTTGCTACTCATTTCTGGTGAGTACAAAGCCCAAGGGCTCTTTAGATCATGTTGATTTTATAGTTGCTAGATTCGACAAGCAGCCAGTGTGTTTTATGACGTAGACCCAGGAACCGATAAAAAAAGACTTGTTCCCACCTATCAAGCTACCAGAAAAAAAATATAATTTTTCTTGAAGTATGAGAGAGACTATTGTTAAGTCGGCTACTTATCACTGCAATTAAGTTTATTAGAAGGAACTGTTATACTATTTAAACATTGTTAGAGATTTCTGGTGGTGATTTTCATAATTAAGATTACGGTTTTTCTATGGCCCAAAATTAAGCATGTGGGACAGTATATCCAGAGGTGGAATCATCATCCCTGGAAGTGTTCAAAAAAAATCCATGTTGATATGGCCCCTTGAGGACATGGCCTAATGGTGGTGATACTTGGCTGATGCTTGGACTTAATGATCTTTCAGGCCATCTCTAGCCTAAAGATTCTAAATGTAAGACACTGCCTGTCCCACAGGCAGTGGTCAAAACAGAACTCAGTGCAATATTTTAAGTTTCTGTAAGAACATGCATGTACAGTAAACTATTGCTTAACGTACCAAATAACAAAAAGGTGTTACTTCTTGAGACAGGCAGTCAAATAACTAAGTCTATGTTAGCAAGCCAGGCAACAGAGTTTGGAGTAATCTCAGATGCTGCCAGAAAACAAAACAATTTGCAATTTACAACATAACTACAACCATACTGTCATCTTCAAGATGTTAAAAAAAAAAAAAAAAAAAAGACTAATTTAAAAAATGTTTTGAATGGCTATTTCTTCAGTAGCCAGTAGATTCTGCTCTTTCTGTTTACAGACTTGGCAACATATAAACCATTGTGAAAAGGAGGAAACCACTCACCCAAACTGTTCAACTTCGTCTGACTACTTACATTTTCTAGCGAGTGATGAACTCGCATAAAAGAAGCACATGAAAAAGTACTTTTGCTTTATTTGCAATGCCAGCTGGGCCCAGATGTCCTCTGATTAACATGGAGGCCATTATTCTGTGACATAATATTTGCATGTAAATTGTACCTTTGGACCTGGCTCTTCTTATTTTATATATCATCTGTACTTCCACTGCAACTATTTGACTTATGTAACATACTGCTATATTTAATAATGATCTGTGCCTTTCTAGTGCACACATACTTTAATTTCCAATTTTTAAAATCTTTCCAATAGTTTCATAATGGAGGGAGGAAGTGGAGCATACTGCGTCAGTCTTTCCTCAGCAGCATATAGAAAAATCATGTTATAGCCTTCTCCAAACTAAAAAAAAAAAACCAAAACCTGCAAATCAGCATGAAAATATATTAAAAAAAAAAAGAAAAATTTGTACTTAAATAAATATAATATCAACTTACTGGAATGGCTTACATTTTTAATAGTTCCATTTTGAAATATGCATAATTAGAATAATTAAGATTTCCTTTGTATTTTCACTAGTTCTAACACTCTAAAGATGTTTGCTTTCAAATAACATTGTGAAAATAAATAGAACATACAATTATATCTCACTTTACAAGAGTTATTCTAAACATAACATATTGATATTTTGGGGAAACTGTTCACCATGAATTTACACACAGTGTACATTACAGTAATTTCCTTTTTTATTGCAGTTTTGTGAATAAAATTTGCCTGTGGTTATGTGGATATACCAACCTTATTAATTTGTGTTTTTATAATCAATTTATAGTTTAATATGAATTGCAAAATTTCTAAGGGCTAAAAACAGCCTCCTGGTACTAACTTTGAACGGAGGTGCGACAAAGACTTAATTCCTGGTCCCAGGGGGGAAGGAAAGAAAATTGTGCCATTCCTCCAGTTTCCTGTCCACTCCTTTCCATGTGAGATTTTTATTGATAGAAGGCACAAAGTGACTCTTGTTAGAAGCAGTGTAAGTGCAGCAGTGCAACACTCTTCTTGATTGGTTATCTTTGCTCCATAAAACTGCCCTATCTGGCCCTCTCTGTAACTCCTCTCTTATTTACAGCCTGAAATACACAGCAGCTCTGCGGGCAAGCAAAGTGCTATCGGGATATAGAGACAGATGTGCAGGGTAATAATATTCAATTAAAACTTCTGTTACTGTTCCAATAATGCCTGAACATGTTGGTCACACTTGGGCTTTTGTGGGTTTAGTTTTGGATTTTTTTCCCCTGCAAAAAAGGAATAGACACCTATATAAATTTTTTAACACCTTGTTTTCAGATTTTACAAGTTATCATTCCTACAGGGCTATACTGAATAAAAATCAAATTATGCTTGTATGTCTTTTTTTTTTTGCATGTCTTATATGTCTTTTTTTCTTCAGTATCACACATGAATATCTTTTACAAGTAAAATCTTACTTCCCTCCTAACACTGCTAACCACAATTTAATGGCAAAGCAAACAAAAAAGTACTATATTGTTTACTCTGTTTCCAAATTTTATCCTTGAATATTAAGAAAGAAAATAAAATCTACTTCCTCTGAAATTAACAGTGTGGTCTTGCTGTCAAACATAAGTATATATATAATAACTATGTTTATAAGTATATTATAAACATAATTATCCTTATTATCCCCCAAGTTATAGCTGCCTTGCAAATTTTATTTGATTCAGACATAAATGAGACAAAAATATAATATAATACTTTTGGAAACATTAAGTGAGGTTAAGTCATGAAAATCTCAAATTGACATATTTTATTTAATTTTATTTTTGGTTTGTTTCCCAAAGTTATTAAAGAGCAGACAGCCAGCGAATCACCATAGACAGATGTTACAGTTTGCATAAACTGGAATTCCACACTACAGGGATGGGTATATATTTTCATGAAATTAGATGAAACAATATAAAGTTTTTCTTGGATCCTTTTTTCTGCTTATGGAGTTTCTTTATTCTTTGTGATTATAAGGATAATTTCTGAAAATCTCTTCATCTACTGATTATGGAAAATGTTTCTGGCTCACAAACAAGAACTATACTATTGCCTTTATAAAGCCTTGATAGATGGAGATCTCTGCCTGTAAGTCATCTCTCACGCATGCTAGTTGCAATACTCTTTTATTAAGCTGAACACTTAAATTTCTTTTTCAACAATTATTTAATGAGCATAATATCCAAATGATTTCAGTAAATGCAGATTCTCATATCCCAAACTTTTTATCCAAACCAAAGGCCGTCAAAAGTTAGATACAAATAGTATTATCACTGTAAGATTTATCCTATCAACCCTGCTTCTACCCCAAAATCAATAACCCTGACCTCAAAAGAAAATATTACTGCCAGTAATCTTTATTGGTTGCATAATGGTCAAAATGTCAATAATACAAAAACAGAAAATACACCTCACCTCAGTATAATTATATTACACTGATCCCTAGGTCCATCTTTCTTTCCAAAATCAGAAAAAGGTGACCTACCATAGTAGCAAACAAAAAAAAGGCGGTGTGACATTACACAGTTCATCACATTAGTCTCAGAGGCACCAGCATAGTGTCAGAGCAGGAAAGCACACAAGTTGATTCTGTGGATGGACTATAATTAGCAGCATAAGATTTTGGACTCCATCAATTTGCACATCATTAACAAAAAGAGGAAAAAATTATAACAAAACAAGCAAATGAAACCCAACGTATAAGCTTGTTTCCCAATATGAAGACAAGGATGTCACTTTCAACACGCACAGATTCATACATGCATGATAGGATTTCTAGGATGTCTCCAAAATATAATTAATCTAATTATGCTGATAGCTAAGCACAAGTGTTGATTAAGGGAGCTCTGTTAGCATCAGATATAATTAGCATAACATGAAAAAATCCTTGCCTTTGGGAAAGGCAAGGAGGAAAGGCAGAGTTCTAGATACAACATCAGAATATAGACGTGCACAATTCATAATCCTGAATGCAAATGAACATGCAATTGTATATGTTCGTTGTTTTCTGAAATACCTGTATGGGACTGGCTGCATTTGTTACAAGAGAACACTAGCCAAGCACTGCACAACTACCTGAGGGCATCAAAAAGGCATAAGTCACGTATGGTTAGGCAACTAAAACTCGAACCCAGTGGTTAAAGACAGTGTCATCTGATTTGACACTGCACCAGAGAGCTGAGTAACGTGACTGTTACTGAGGATTTCTTCCATTTCTGTTATCCATTTTCTACCCCCACTTCCTTTCCTTCCTCATCATGCTTCTTTTAACAATTCTATTTTTTTTAATATACAATGAAACAAAAATTGCAATTTTTTTTTTTACAAAGCCTAGTTTGAGTAACCAAGAAATGCTTGGTTAAATAAATGTCACAATTCATGCCTTCTTTAATTTTTTTAGCACTGATGATTGATAAAATTAACAGAACATGCACATTCATGGATTTTCTTCTCTTTCCCCATTCAGTTCTCAAGCCAACCAAGACCTGTTAGAGCAGTGGAGGGGGAAAAGAGATATAATCTTATGACTGCACTTCAGTGTTACTCAAAGAACTAACACACCTAAACTCATCCCAAAATTCATAAATGTCCATTTTATTGATTCTGTAGAATGCTATCAGTTACTTCTTTATCTCTTCACCTACACTAGGAAACATCTGATATTTACATAAGCTGGAGTGTTTTCTTTCCCATTTTTATCAGTTCTGGAAAATACAAAGAAGGTTGAGGACATTGCCCTTAAAAACAAATTCTTATCCCAGAAGGGTCACTCTTCTTAGGATCAGTGAGGGAGAGCAGTAATTCAAATTATGATCTAATTTAAAAATAATTAGACACTACATGTGCTACAGCCTTCTGCAAAGGAAGGGTAGAAAAAAATGGGAAAATGGAAAAGAGTGGAAAAGGCTGGCTTCCATACTGAGAAGAAAAAAGATTATTCTGAGCAGAAATACATTTGGATACTTTTCAATGTATTATTTCACATGGAATATGACAATGAAAATATCCAGGGACTGCATTTCCACACATATAGAAACCTGTGGAAACCTAAAGTTGATGATGAAAAACAGATGCTGAAGCAAAATTATTATTGTTAAGCCAAATACAAAGATCACTTTTCTCTAATAATCCTAGAATAGAAAAAAAAAAAAAAAGAAACAAACAAAAACCTATTGGGGGTTTGAAAATGAAAGAGATTTTAAAATAGGACAAATCATGCATTTTGATTAGGTCAAGAGAGCCCAACCTGTATGAAAGCTGCTCAGGAAATTTTTTTATTCTAAATTTTTTTCCTTAGTACACATTGCCCAGAAAAAAGAATAACAGCAAGAACACAACAAAATAATAATAATTTTAAAAAATTAAAAACTCAAACCACATTTCCTGACCATTTTATTCCATCAAATGGCCTCCAGCAGCTGACATTATTTTTTTACTGCTTTGCCTCTTTTCTCCATTAGAATGAAGAATTGAAAACAAACGGCACAGGAAGCCCATTGCACTTTGTTCTACAAATGCAGAATATATTAATTTGAAATACTTCCCTTTTGAATTATTGCCCTTTTTCTCCAAGTAACAATTATTGCGTCCTGTTTATCCAATTATCACGGAGAAACTTAATTTTGCAGAAGACTTTCACAGATATGGGGAGCATGGTTAAGAATATTTGGTACCCAGGTATAGTGCCCTTCATATCTTTTGGCAGCTCTTAAAGCTTTTCTGTCCATTGTACACTTTCGAGCTGATGCATTTGACCAAAGAATTTCCAACCTCACTGACTGATTGTTGCTTCAATGAACTGACAGAGGACACTGGGTGTACACAGAAGAAGAGAAGTCAAATCAACCCACTCTAAAGCCTACACACTGAAAAAACAGGCAAATGAATTTTTGAAGATTTTCAAGTCTAGCTGTCCAGCAGTCTTAGGAAAAAAAAAAAAAGGAAAGAAGAAAAAAAGAAAGATTAAGACAAATTGTGTAAAAAAGCCATTAGTATATCTTTTATTCATAGGGAGAAAGGAAAATTTCTGAGTATTTGGGCATAAAACTGAAGAAATGGCTAAATTATTCAAAGGGGAACACAGGTTATCACTATATTAATGTGACAGCTCTACTTTTTTTCTTATTTTTTGTTAAGTACTCCATTTGGTATGCTAATGATGCCAGACCAAAACTACTGATGTCAAATTTGAAATTAATGAGCTTTGCTGGGCAGATTTCTGTTTTTGAAGGCATACCAATGATTAGTACAACTTTTCATAAGGAATATTTCTATGAATGGTATGCACACAAATTATACTAAAGGTTATGGCAATGAATTATTTGAAACTGATTTTTATGACTTATCCATAACTAAAATTTTCAGAAATTTATAAACATATAAAAAAGTTAGCCAAATTTTCTCTCAAGGAGAAATTCTTGGTATATTCTTAAATGCTTCTACTTACAAAAGTAGGATATGTCAGTAATAATGATTTAATGTTGATCAAACCTCTCCCAGCACATTCTTCCCATCACACAAATTTTTCAAGTTTCAAAGTCTCATCAAAATATATTTCAAGTCTGATTTCTTTTGTTATAATCTTTAATATCCTAGCTACATGACAGTTTGGGAGTTGGTTTGTACTACTAATGCAGAAGTATGGTAACATTATTTTATCATGGTCAAAATGCACAAAAATTAATAGTCAAAAAACCACACACTTCCTTCAGGAAAACCTAGATGGAGAAAAGTATCAGCTGTAATTTTATTCTATTATGTTTTCTGATAAAGACAAAACTCTTCATGGTTTTCTATCTCTCTGAAGAAGCATGAGAATGCCATCTGGCAAACCTCAGTTCCAATAACTAAGGGAAAGCAACTCATGCTACGACACAGACAGTGCACATGCATTCTCTTTGAACCCTTTCCATCGAGAACTGCTGATGCTTTGAGCTTTGCCTCACATCACAGCCCATTCCTTTTAATTTAAAAGAAAATATCGCAAAACTAAGATCATGCACCACCCTGTAAGAGTTTTTCTGCTTGCTAAATTGATGGGATGCATATCCTTATGCCATTTTACCCAAATGGAGGGCAAGTCACACATTGTTTTAGTTTATCTTTTTGTTTCTACCAGAATTCTGTAGCTACCTAAGTAAGAGTTACATCACTGCTCTCCCTTATACTTATGTGCAAGAATTCAAAGTATGTTGTGCTTCATCAGATGTTGAATAAAGAACTAGCCTTTAAGGTTAAAATGAAGTCCTTCAACATAGATTTAAAATTTATACAATAAGCATTCTTATTTAAATTCTGCTTAGAAAACAAAAATTTCCTATACTAAAAATTAATATTCTATGCTAGAACTAAGTACAGTTAGATACAGTATGGAGAACTGTTTTATTTTTTTTAACTAAGGACTGAAGAAAAACATGTTTGACTGAAAGAACAAGCAGAGTGAGGAGAACACCAAACTACTTTAAATGCTGGTTTATGTAGTACAGGGTCTGGTGAGACTTTATGCCTTGCACCACAATGAAGGGTACATTTTAAGTGTGTAGGGGTGAGACAAAGAAAGAATGCGTCAAAGCTAGAGCAAACTTACTTTGCCTGACATACTCCCACATTGACTGTTAAACTGCTGCATGAGAGTCTAAAAATCACTCTCAGACTAGAGTAGATGCAATTGTTCTTATGCAGTTACTTCTGCTGCAGTACCCTTAAGAATTACTGTTCCCAGAAGAGAGATTGGCGTACACTTCCAACCTGCTGCCACCAGAGGACCTTTATTCAGGTTGGTCACCTTAAATCAATCATCACCGTAAAGCAATTGAGCTGTCACCTGTGAGAAACTCACCAGCTGGGAGGACTACTCTGGAAATGTGAGCTCACCTTACCCACACAGTTTCCATGATAACTGGAAGAGCTAAATAATCCCACTTCCCATTAAGCCCAGGAGTCCTCCTTCATATTTACAGACAGTCACCCCAGCTGAGGCAGTTTCCCCTCAACCCACCTTTTCACTGCACACAAAAAGCGTATGTGTTTAACATTTCACTGCTGGTCAGTGGAACACATATTTTGCAAATGAGCCAGGTAATCTAAAAGCAAATAAAAAGCAGCATCCTGGAGAAAGAGTGATTTCCTGAATGCCACTATGCATAGCTCTTATTTTTTAAATTCAAAAGAAAAGCAGAATGCACCATATGCACCAATACATCACCTTACCTTTTGAGAAGCCATCCTGAAATATATGAAGAATTCAGTTTAAGCAGATTTTCACAACGGGATGAAACACAAACATGGGACTGCCTGATATAGAAAAACATTTTTCTAAACCAAATATTTAGACAAAGCAGAGTACTGGGCCTGTAATATGTATCTATCTGTTAATTAGCAACTATATGAGCTCATGCTGCTTACAGCTGGAACAAATCCCCCACTGCATTCTCAGGAAAATCATCAGACTATTCAGAGCCTTCTTCATATTGCAAACGTACATGTCTAGAATTACCTTTATCCAAACACATCTCCAAAATCTTAATTTTACTTTCAATATAGTCTAAGTATATAATTTGGGAAGTGTAATAGTATTTCAAAGAACTTTAAAGGCATTTAGAGCATGACTTTATTCAGCAAAACTTTAAAACATACTGGTATTTTGATCAATTTCACAGTGTTGTTGGCAGAAATGTTATAAAATTGATTTTATACACCAGATTCTGCAGTATCTAATCAGTTAAAATTATATTCAACTAAATGTTCAGTTTATGTATGACAAGAAAAACCCCACTTTTTAGGAGTGGTTACAAAGTTGCCAATACAGAAACACAGAATGTAAAGAATACAATTTCTTGCACAATAGTCTTCACTTAATAAAGCATATTTAACAGAATAGAAATGTAAGACAAATAGGATCATTTCTGCAACTATTGACAACAAATGAAAGTAGATGAGTAATTCAACCTTCATATTGACCATAAAAGTAGTAAATTTGCAGCAATTTTCTGTTTATTGCTAGCTTTTCTGTTATTGTTTCGTGCTGTATCTTACCAAAGAAGCTACTAGAATGGATAAACTGAAAATCAAACAGCATCTAAAAGCATTTAAAATGATTAAAAAATCTCCCAATATGCATTCCTTTTGCCTGTGTGTCTGTTTCCTTCTCGTAGTTGTTATTATCAAATATTTAATTCTCATTTGAGAATTAATTCATGCCTACTGCTATTTCCTACTTGAATTTGTGTTTGCTACTAAATATTTTTTTTATAAGAATCAAATATGACCAAAATCTTGTTGTCTAACAGCACTTCTTGTCAATACTTTGTGACCCCATTTCCATCATTATGTTATTGCTGTGACACAAGGTCCCTTGCCAACTTTGTCAGAGTTTGCTAGGACTATAGCTGCAAAACTTCAAGGTGGAAAGTCCAGAAGAAAAAGAGGTAATATAAAAGCTCTTTAAGAAACTTCTAGTACTAATGACCTTATCATGTACGTGGGGAAAACAAAACAAAATAAAACACCACATATACAAGCATTCTCCAGCTCAAGTACTTTTGAATCTGAACTCTTTTTATGGCCTTTTCACTTTATTTTTTTTTCTATTTTAAAGAACACCCTGAACGTCTCCTCCTCCTTAGCCAGCTTCCACACAATCCTTATGGCTACTAATGAAGGGAAAAACCTACTTTCCTTGAGTACAGTTATCAAACCCCAAAACCCTAAACTGTAGAACATCCATATAAAAGTCACTGTTAAATTTATATTTGCTGGTTACGAGCTCTTTAAAGTGATAGTAAATCAATAGAGCTTACTCTAATTATGTGAGATTCAGGTACCAATCTGTTTTTGTACTAAACAAGCTTAGGACTGATGAGAAGTATGAGTGACCTTTTCCTATATGCTGAACTCACTTGTTTTCCAATTAAGCCAACAATGTAGAATTATTACCCCTATATAGACAAAAGTTATCAATGCTTTGTAAGTTCTTAAAAGAGCACAGACGAACCAAGCTGATTAAAGCATAGTGTATTTTTTGATATTTATCACATTCCCCATTTCAAAATAGTTTGTAATATCAAGCAGTATGATTGTCAAAGAACAAAGAAGGAAACACTGGCGTAATTTTTTCATCACACTTCATCACCACAAAGTTTGGTGGGAGTTCAGTATATTAAGTGATTAATATTGACAATGTTTGTTGGCTTTGGCTTCTGAAAACTAATGCAGGTATCTAGGATTTTATTAGTAAGAAATCTTAAATATGCACATGTCAGAGAAATTAATCATTGAATCCCTGTAGACTGCTTATATATTTCATCAGACTATTATCTGATCTGAATAACAAGAACAATTGCATAATAAACCACATTACTGCTGACACATGCAACTTTGTTATATCAGTTATGTATTTGCACAGCAATAGGTGTTTTTGAAGTTCTCCCCTGTTTCTTCTGAATCAGATTGACCCAATTTGACATTTGCCTATGCCAACAACTCAAAATTGTACCTGACTATATATTCAAGTACAATATGTATCACTTTTAATTGCCATGATTTGGCACAGGTCATTTCCCACAGTAGTAATTCCAGCAAAAGTGGAGTATGTTTTGAGCACTTTTTCATACAGATTCTGAAGTACTGCCGCAACACATCCTATATTAAAGAAAATCCCAAAGACAAATTATGAAGGCTGTGCTCCAAACTAATAAAGACACTGAGTACATAGAGATTTGAGCTAAACTAAACTACATAGTTCCTGTCAGGTTAGTCATATATATATATAATTTTTTTTCCAAATAGACACACCGTTAGACATTCAACATTGCTGCATGTTTAGGGCCACCTAGCAGAACTGAAAGCTTAGCCTAATAAACTTCACTGCATGCAGTCTCAAAACAGTTCATGCAAATTAGCTGGATATATTATTTTAATGTGCTGTCCACAGGGAGTAAAATACAGCAATGAGCCATGTCAAATGTTACTAAGTCATTTAGAAAAAAGTGAGTAAAAAGCGCTTTTTTTTAACTGAAAGGTAAATTCACAGTACTAAAACACTATCAGTAGGATTCCTTACTAAGTCAGAAAATGTGTTATCCTTTAATTAAAAGTTCACGAGTTCATGGGGTATTTTTTCTGTCATAAATGCTAATTACCAAAAGACTACTTTAATGCAATAAAAGGTCACCCTGATTCACTGTCTAAGAACTTGTACCCTATGCTTTGTAATTCCTTCCTAGCTCTAGGATTATGAATACCTGAAAGCAACTCTGAATGTCATCCATCTGCTATTGCAGATTTAGTCTTTCCTGCTTTTAGCACTTTAATTTCCTAAGTAAATTTTGCTAGTTTTCTTTACTGTTGTGATATAAACTACTTTCTTTACTTTAGGAAGAAATGCATTTGATTTGACCCTAATAAACTTTCACTCCTAGTGACATTAATTAGTTGTGACTGATTTTAAATTACACCTGAAAGTGCAACATGAATTTCACATTTCGAAGTTTAATAAAATGCATTTGTAAGTTCATGCTTAATGGTTTCTAACAGCACTACTTAATTCTGATTAGGTGAACAGTAAAGACATAATATATAAGATATTTGAATTGTATTGTTTATTTACAGTAGCCACTTATTATTCTGAATTTGTACTGTAAAATAACCCATATTTGCCAAGAATTTGTAAAGACATAATTTTAATTTTATTCTAATTCAAATCCACATTGTCTCTACAACAGATACAACCCATGAAGAATTTAAATCCAAGTCCATTTGGCCGGAATAGAGAAAAAATGCTGAAATGCTATTGATTCCTTCCAGTACATTCAAAAACACCTGACTCAACTGTATTTCTACTGACATAACACTGAGGTTTTATTTAGATATTAGCAACTATGAGCAAACGTTTTCATTGCCATACCTGTCATTGTTATTTCTTTTCTCTACCTAGGAAACAGTTAACCCTCAACTACTAATACTAGCTGTCTCCTTCAGCAGAAAAGCAGCAAATGTCGATAACGGGTCCACTGTCCCAAGAGAAATAAGCCTGCAAAAGTTCTCTTTCCCAGATGCAGATATATTTAGTGCTGAACAACACCTAACAGCAGACACTTCATGACATACATTTATATGATCTTCATACCTTCTGTTAACTTTACAGCTCAGCCAGCAAACCTCAATTCCACTGCTCATGACACCCTTTTAAATGAGTTTATTTTTTTATTTCCCCTAGATCTTTCTCACCTCTCAAAAACAATGCAATCAGTACTTTTGAATATGCCCTATAAAAGCCCTTAGAAAGCAAAGCTGTTGTCTAGATCTGTCAACCTCATCAGAAGAAAAAATATACATACATTTTATACATATAAAACTTGATGAAAAATTTAAGAACTTCAGAGACATGGACTAAAAATGCCTACAATTGAATGCAGACAAAAATACTCTTACTATCTATAACTCAGGCATATTTTATATTAAACTGAATGTCCTGTCACCTGCCGTTGCTTTGCAGGTCAGACCATTCTGCAAACCCCTCCTGAGGGAGTATCTCTTTGTTTAGATTTTGTCTGTATTCTACCACATACCTACACCTGCACTGAAGTATGACACTATACAATACTTGCCACACTCAGTTCCTTTGAACAAGTATTCACCTTCAATTTTCTTCACTCATAAAAAACCAGCAAACCACTTAATGCACCTTCCCACTAAAAACAGTTCCAAGTTACCATGGCCAAGTTTCTCTCTGACCAGAACAGTAACCTGAGAACAGAAATGCATGCACATATACATATACACATGTATATACACATATATAAAGATATGCATGTGTGCGTGTGTATGTGTGCGTGTGTGTGTGTGCACATGTATGTGTATGAATGCTAAGAAACGGTCTGGACAAGCCCGAGAACATAGGGAGAGTAAGCAAGCACCGAGAATTTACTTACTAATGCTGTCCACTCGGACCTCTTTGGAAACCTGAAGGAGTCTCCGCTTTCCCCTCCTGCCAGTCAGGCGCCGCGTTGTGCCCCTAGTCCACACAGGCCCAGAAGGAACTGCAAAGAGAGAGAAGCACATGCCCCATCAGGCTGTTCTGTTTTGATGGGATCCAGGTCCGGTGCCGCTAGCTCCTGGGGAGTAACCCTGTTTTCAGAGCTGACTCCGACAAGAGTCATTCTTCCAAAGATTTTTTTTTTTTACAGTGCTTTAAAATACATAAATAAATAAATAAATAAATAAACAAATAAAAAGGCTTCCCGGGGCTCCTGCGCCTTAAAATTTGCGGGGGGAGGGGGGCTGTGGGGGGGCGGCGGGGAGGTGAGAGGTAGGCTACCTGCAACTCTCTCCGATGAGGCCGGCAGAGAGAGAGAGGGAGGGAGGAAAAGAGCGACGAGAGGGAGGAGAGAGGGAGCGAGCGAGGGGTGGGGAGGAGGGGTGGGGGGTGTGCGTGTGTGCGTGTGTGTGTCTGTGTGTGTGCGGGGCGGGGGGCGCTGGAGCGGCTCTCGTCGCGGGTGCGGCGGCCGCCGGCTCTCGGAGCGAGCACTGCCGTCTGCAGGCGGGCGGCGAGCGGCCCGGAGGGGCTGCGAGGGCCGGTGCGGGGGGCGCGTTCCCCGCGGGGCCCCGCGCAGCCCCCGCCGCCGCTCAGCCCGCTCACCTGCATTTCCTTAACGAGCCACTTGATGGCCGGCAGCGGCGGCAGCCCCCCGGCCCCGCCGCAACTTTGGCGGCCGCGGAGCCACGCCGCCCCCGCGGAACTGGGGATGGGCAGGTGCCGGCCGCGAGGTGCCGCGCCGGCCGCTGCCCGCGGAACTTTCGGCCCGGCGGAGGGTGAGGGACCGGGCTGGGGGACCGTGAGGGTGCGGCGGGGGCTGCGCCGAGCCCCGCGTGTTCGCGCCGCAGCCGCGCAGGGAGCCGGGGAGCGCTCCGCCACCCGCCTCCCCCGGCGCTGCCTCCTCCCACCGCGCTCCCCGGCTTGTACGACAGGAGAGAGCTCCTCGCTATTAATAATAATAAGCCAAATCTCCACCTTCCTCTCGCCCTGAGAAAACAATTAATAATGCATTAAAATAATGCACCTTTAAAGCCACTGGCTGGCGATAATAAAATGTTACCACTACTTAAGAGAGAGCTGCTGTGGATGTGGTGGCGAGGCACGTTTTCCTATCATTCACACCCAAATGTGAGCACACATTCTGCTTCTGGTATTCGTAAGTCTCTTTCCCGTACCAGAGCAGCTATCATTATCACCATCAAAGAGAAAGTCTCCAAAGCTGAGTGGAGACACAGAGTCCCCAGGTGGCTTCTGTGGCTGGGCTGCAAGGAGGGCACCCTCCCCCTCTCTTCCGTTCGCCCCAAACCAATCTCATCTCTTCTCCTCTTTTGCTTATACCGGTGGGTTAAACTCTGCGTTTGGCCCTTTTAGTGTTTTCCCTTCCGTTCCTCCCCTGACGGTAGTTTGTGTATTTTAAATAAAGATTTCATTCTGCCAACCCGCAGGAAGCTTTTAACAAGATGCAGCTGAGCGTGTCGATATCTTATATCTTTTTACTGCTGCTCCGGCGTGTACATCAACTCCAAATTCCTTTCTTTTCTTCTCCGCCTGATACTGTAGCATCTGAGACGGCGGTGGCGACAGAAGCGGAGCGCTGCTCCCGGGGGGGCACTTTTACTTTGCCCTCAAAGTATCTCCCAGCAATGAGACCCCTTGGTGCCGCCTCCCCGCCCTCCTCTCCCCCTTGCCCCCCCTCTCCGTTCCCGCTTCTTCACAGCAGAATGCTGGGGTGATTGCTGTAAGGTTTCCAGTTCCACTGATAACACTACACGGTCTGAGAACAGACGGGGTGGGGGGAGGGGATTTTCGTTTTAGTTAAGAATACAGTTTTGTGTTTGCGCTATTTTTAATTAAGATTTTTTTTTCCAGAAATAGATCTCATCGAGATTTAATTTACAAAGGTATTTCTAACTCTGGTCAACACCGCCTTCCAAGTGGAATATTTTCAATCATTTGCCTCCCCACAACAACGCACAAATGTTTTTCACAGACCTTAAAGCTTATATGAATTAAAAAAAAAAAAAAAAAAAAGGGGATATTGTTGAGGTATCTTTGTGTACTAGGCAGTAGGCAGTTTGATTGGGGGGTATTTTAGTGCTTTTGGATTTGGGTTGGTTTTTTGTTGGTTGGTCGTTTTTTAATTTTCACTTCATCATCTGCATTAAAGTTAAACTTTGTTCAATATGCCGGCTACCTCCTATTGATTTCTGGGGTTCGAGAAACACTTTCCCCCTCCTCCAGGGATTTTTTGAATCAAGGTGATTTCTTTCCGTGATAGGCGTTTCCCAACACTTAGATGCGCAGTTCTATCTTGCTGGTCCCCTGCTACTCCACAGATGCTGAGCCGTAAGCACCAGGTGAAGCCCGAGGAGCGGCACCGCACGGGCCTAAGCCTCTCCAAGAGCGGAGCGCAGCCCCGGGGAAGGCAGGCCGCGGGCAGCAGCATCCCTGCCGCGGGCAGCAGCATCCCTGCCGCGGGCAGCAGCATCCCTGCCGGGGCGCGGCGCCGGGCGGGGCGGGCGGGGCTCGCCCCACGGTCAGCGCACGGCCGCAGGTCAGGCGGAGCAGGGCACACGCAGCCCCAGGAAGGGCCAGAGGAGGATCTTTCCCGTCCTAGAGGTGGCAGAGGGCGCGGCATTCTCCTGCGGATATGATTTCAGCTCCGAGGTTCATCCTGCGCAAACTAGAGAGCTACCTTTAAAAGAGTGTAGGCGACGAAGAGCACCTGGTGCTGGCTGTTGCAGGCTTTTCTCTAAGCTTCACTTCAACTCAATTTGACCTAGTTTGAAGCACGAAGGTTCAGAGTTTGGGGGGAGGGGTGGAAAGGACAATAAAAGAAGAATAGAAAAAAATTTCCCTCCACGTTCTTCCTCCCAGTGGTGTTTTACCCTTTGGTAGATCACTTGTGAGTAGTACTTTAATTTGCAATTAAATATGGCATTGCTAATTATTTTAGAACTGATTTTATCTATACAGTAAAACATTACTAAATGCAGTAGAAAATTAGGGATTCTAACATCTTTACACTCTGTATCGATATGGAATTATACATCTTCCATTCTTATGTTCCTTTCAATCTTCAGTCCTGGTTTTTTTTTCCTTATTTACATTTTTCTGATTTACTATATCTTATTCCTGCATTTCACTGCACATTTCTTCCAGGAGTAATAAAGCGGTATATATTTTATTTCATGAGTACCAAAGTTTTGTTCAGTACCCTGTCTTAAAGAGGTTGCTTCATGATAATTAACAGTGAAGTCCAAATGAACCACCCATTCTACATCCTGAGCATTACACTCTGTTTTCAAACTTTGTGAAAGGCAGATGTGAGTTTAATATTAAAAAGTGTTGCATAGCTGGTCACAAGAGCAACTTGGAAAGGCAAAATCGTGGGAAGGCAAAATCACATAGAAATAAACTAGAACTAGAAATAAAATGTTCCAAATATTAATGTAGAAGTTAATGTGTATCAGAATTGAGAAAATCTCCAAGCTGCAGTGTCTACCAGAATTTAGGACCTCTGCTATCGGAAATAACTGACTTTTAACAGAGACAGTGCTGCACTATACCCAACTAGTAGGGAAGGTGGTTTGTGTATCTGCTTTTTTTTTTTTTAGAATTTAGTTGTAGTGGTAAATACTCAGTTTTGTACATCAACAGCACTTCTTTTGGGGCATAATCTATTTCATTTTTGCAAGCCATGCATGAAAATTATGGTTGAAGTTGGCCGTATAAGAAAAATGATAATGAAGCTTGAGCAAAAGGAAATGGAAAGCTGACAGTTTAAAGATGCAAAATACTGTTGTACTTTACTTCCACCTTTGGTCTCTGTGGGGACACATGCTTCTTTTTTTCAACCAGCTTCAATCCTCAGACCTTTTTTGCTTTTTTTGAACTATAATCTCTAAAGAAAAGCAGTAGACATTAAGACATGTAGCATATTTATAACCACAATGAACAGAAAGAGGTTGAATTGTCCCATCCCAAAATAAAAGTTATGAGATAAGAGGAATAGGAAATACACAGGAAAATACATAGCAAGAAACACTTTGTGAAACTGCTCTTCATCATTTTTCTGGGACAGTCTAACCTCTCCTGCAGGAAACTGAGAAGATGACTCAGCGATTTGTAACCACCTGGAAGGCAAAAAGGACCATTCCTGCAAAGACCAGGTGCCTGCAAGCAGCTCTGAAAACCTGGTATCCTTACGTGATTAATTTGTGTGGCATGGGTTTTTCAATACAAGCTCTTCATAGCTGTTTTTTCCTTGCTCTTACTGATCAGAGCTAAATATTTTATTCTAAGAAACAAATAAAACATTCAATTAAGATGTTACACATTGTTAGTGTTAATCTACTTTTGCAATAACCATGTTTTAAGGGGAATTGGAAAAGATGATATGTGTTTTTTTCTCATAAAACATAACTGCCCATTGTTCAAAGTCTGTGTCTTCATGGTACACATATTCCAAATACGCATATGATGTGATGAGAGATGAGAGAAATTAAGAAAGATTTGTGTTTATATATATATATATAATATACATTTTTATATATATATATATATATATATATATATATGAATTAGCTTTCTTACAAAATAAGAGCATTTTATCTTTAAGGAGGTGATTCTTACCATTGGATTGCAAGGTTCCTAAGAATGTATTTGCTGATATAATCTTTCATTGTCAGGTTGCTGGAATGAAGTTTTTCTGCATACAAAAAAGGCTAGTTATGCACCCACGAGCCTGACACCCCATGGGTAATAATGGGAACTTTTCCTGGGAACTACTGCTGCTCAGGAAGTATGACAGAAGATGTTAATGAGGAAAAAAAATGAAATTTTATTTCAGGACAGAAATATTTATATATTAACTATGTTCAGTTATAGAAGAACCACCATAACACCAAATGTATTTAATTTAATTACTTTACATTTACTTTAAAATTATTTGGTAATTGTACCTGTATTTGATAGTGTTTTTGTTAAAAATGTTTAAAAAGAAAACTAAAAGGCCGAACCTAAAATGTCATATTGTATGCTCTTAACTGTCCTTTTTTCTTTTGATCCAGTGACTAAATGGGTCTATGTATCCCCATTATGAATAAAGTAATCTTTCCTGTACAACTGAGTGCTGTGTTATTTCTTTATTATTCCTAACCTTTTATGTGTTAACAGTTTCACACTGCACAAAAAAAAAGCATTTATTTTTAATAGCATGAGATGGAAACCTTGATAATTTAAAATGTAGAGCCTGAGCATTTGGATCAGGCAGTCTCGAGTTATTGTGCCCCTTCTCTGTAAAAATCCATTTAGGCACCTAGGTTTGAATTCACAGAACTTCTGTCCTTTGTTATTTCTGTAGAGTAACAATCATCCACGTAAGAACAAAACTTCAGGTCAGTTCTATGGAGCATGCTTACCTCTGCCTAATTTTAACCAAGGATCCAAAAAAAGGGAAAACCAAATGTCTTTGCATCTAAGTAGATTTCTAAGTGTTAGTGATAAGCCCGGGAATAAACATGAAGAATTATGTATCCAACATCAATATATGTTTGTATTATTCTATTTCCTTTCCAAAAGAACTGATAGATTTGAAAGGCCATCTGACCAGGCCACAGGTGGAGCAGTATATCCATACCAATACTCATGTAAGCCTTGAAATATACCAGGGACTTCAGACTGCATTAAAACATGCATTGAAGTTTAATCAGATTTTAGTCTATTATGGGTTTAGATTCTGATCTGCAGTACTGAAGATAAAGCAAGATTTTGTCATTTAATTTAGTGAGGACAGGATTGGTCTCCAAATGAGTAACCTCATCTCTGTTCTTAAGACAACCTGGGAAGAGCTTGACAAGTGTTTCATTAATCCACCTACTGATATTTTGGTTGAGTTTCTTATACAGTTGGAATACAGTCTGAAGGTAACTTAAGATTTCTGAAATGAAAGGAAAAAAAAAACAATGTAGTTCTCACCTTGAAGCCTCTTTTCTTCACTAATTCCTACAAGATATGTCTTGAGCATATGTTTTCTATTCTTGACTAAAAATAAGTGAACTGTTAAAATAAAAGTAAAAATAAGATGATGAGAGAAGAAGGAGATGCCTCTTTGTAAAAAAGATGACTGCTGGCAGAATTCCTTAAGGCAAATAATGATGTACCTCATGATAAAAAATAATAATTCTGTTTATGGTCTTTTAGTAATAACCTCCATCTCTATTATACCAACGGTTTAAAGAAAGAAAGAGGTATTTGGTTATGTCCCTACTGAAGTGTGTGTCAAGTAAGCATGTAATATTTAATTTGTGGCCTAATGTAATACATGCTGATGTATTATACTTCAAATCATGCCTTCATAAAACAAAAAATATCTTCCTCTTTCTTGGCTTATATTTCTGATTATTCTACCTTTGCACTTAAGTGTTTGATGGCTATATCTAGAATTTCTCCATGAATTAAAAACAAAAGTTTTATGTTCTTGGTCTCTGTTCTTTCATAGACCAAACCTGTGCAACTAAAAATGTTCTGAATACCGTTTTTAAAATGTTTATTAATAAAAATTGGTTGAAGAATAATGTGTTCAGTGAAATAAAATATTTTAAATAGAAATGTTGTTTGCCAAAAGCATTTCATAATGTCTGCTAAAGAAGAATGCTTATTCTGTTTAATTCAGGTTTTGGTGAAAAATTAATTTATTCTCTCTTTTTTTTTCTAAGGTCCAATTAGGTTTCAATAGCCTATCTAAATTAAGATTTAGTCTCATTCTGGTGTTTTCTATTACCTCTGGAACCTATAATTGGAGGCATGACTGTTTATTATGCTCTAGTCTAGTTATGCCTTTTCTGCTTTCACTGCAGAAATAGGTGTATATCTGCAGATCAGACACTATTCTTAAATTGTAAAATACTTCAGGTGGTAGCTGTACATTATTTAGGAGTCCTCAGTTTTCACTGAAACCCAAGACTTCCAATTAACAATATTTTCAGCAACTCTTCCATTTAATTCTATAGAACATAAACTATTCATGGAAAAGAGAAAGCAATGTGAAAAATAACGCAAAAGTTCCAGTGTTCTTGGAGTCACCCCTCCAGACGTGGAGAAGTTAATGCACTGAGGTGCCAAGAAGGTTTGGTCAGCAACAATACCTCTACTTCCCTAGCATAACTAAAATATTAAAGAAACTCAATGACATTGCCATAAACTGATGCATAAAACTGAACAAAGCCCTCTATGTATTGTTGCATGGATTTGTAGGAAGCTAACTACAAGTAGGAATTATCTCACATTTCTTCTAAATCTGGATCATCAATAAAATTACTGGCAACAAAAAAACAAATTGAAAAATATAATGAGTATTTTTTTAAGATGACCAAGAACTGTGAGATGCAAAAGACAGAAAAAGATCAGAGGAAGAAAGAAAAAGAGGAGGGGGAAAAATAATGGATGTACCCACAGGTTAATCTAACAGCCATTTCTTATTTATGGACATCACCTTTCTGCAAACCCATCTTCATGATTCAGCAGTCTAGAATCTATGATTTGCAATACTAGATCTATCAGCAGTGAAGGAAAATTTTGGTGAAAGTGAAACTTTATTGTAGAGAGGATAGATGAGAGAAATTGTACAGCCTGGGTCTGAATGATCAGTATTTTCAGCAATTTTCTATGACATTAGGTAAGTGATACAGTTTCACACGCTATACAGTGCCAGTACTGGTGCTGGCAAGCATAATGATGGTGAACCAACATTAAAGCCTATGGATGAAGAAAATTAAATCTGAAGTGTCACTGCTGTTGGGAAAATACTGCCAGAGAAAGCAATATTTTAAGATGTGATGCAGACTTTGCATACTCAATAGAGTGTCTTCAAAGTTTTATAGGAAAAATACTATAATGATGTGCCAAAGAAAAAATATTTTTGAAACTTTTTAAAGTTTAAATTCATTAAGCATTTCAGCAGATGAAAATGCCTACATTTCTGGACAAAGTTCCACACTAAAATTTCCTAATAACAATTCTCTCTGTAAGTGTATTCTCAAAGAAACACTGATACTCTTCCAAGAGGTAAAATTCACTATCAGGAAATAACTCATCCACCCACTACAATTTGTTTTTACTTGATTACTTAGAGTGAAATACTTCTAAAACTATAGGTTATAAATGCTAACTGCTAAGGTAGAAAAAGTTGGAATTTTAACTTCTGTTAACAGGGAACCCTACCTCTTTTCCATGTGAAGCTCTGGGTACACCATGAGGAACTGGTACCTAGGCCATTTCAGTGTCTCACATATTTTTGTCATTATTACATAATACTGACACAGCACTTAATTCTTCTTCATTTCATCGAAAGTCACCCACAAATGGTCAGATAGAGTCCATTTTCTGCCAGATATATCATAACATAATAAATAAATCTAGTATTATTGTATAAGATTGCTTGAATATTTCAAGTAACTTTGATAAACTAAGAGATGGTATTATGGTATTATCTTTCCACTATTATATTTGGTACCGTGTACCACCCAGAAATTCCAAGCTACTCTGTCAGATTCCAAGTGAGTCACAGATAATTTGATTTTTCTGTAACAAAAATTCTGAATATAAAAAGCAAAGTGAAACCGAAAAGAGGATGAGTGGCTTAATGGGAAATTTAAGCATTTTTCCTCTCACTTTCTCTGAAGTTCTACTTGCATTTGTCACTGGAAAAATCTTTCCAGTACACACTCTCTCGGTCTGTCTTACCTATTTAGAATGTCTCCTACAAATGTTTGTACCATGCCAAAAACAATAACTATAAGGTGACAGTGCAAGAAGACAAATAACCCTTAACTCAGGAAATTTGATTAGAACCATAAATTGCAGAGATATACAATGTTTTTCATGTTCTGACAGATTACAACACTTTAATATATCTTAATATATTGCTTGAGAAAGAATCAAGTCAGTGTATGTTTCAATACTCCTGTGATAGAGGAGGGTAGTAGGCTCCATAGCAAAATTCACTCACACAGGGAAACAATTAGTATAGAAGTAAACCACCAAATTCTAAGCTAGTATTTTTAACTCTTAACTGTTAATGTATAATTTAAAAAAAAGGTTGGTTTTGTCTGTTAAGTCACTAAATAAGGTTTTGTGTAACTAGTTTCCTTAACATTAGACCAGATTTACAATGGATTTATAAACTCAGAATTGGGCCCATGAGTATTTCCAGATGAGTTCCCCTAATATAATAGTCTCACCTGCAGTGATCCAAGTACTAACAGAAGAAACCTTTTCTTTTAACTCCACCATGAAACTGAAGTACAGTAAAATGTCTGCATAAAAGAAACCAGAATCTCTAGTCTGCTTAATTACCAGCTTGTTCAATTACAAAAAATCAATAAAACCCTTCCAGTTCCAGTTAACTAAAGTTAATAAAATAAATTAATTTTTGAAAAGTTTACAGTGTAAAAGAAGTTTAATCTAGTATTGTAGCATTCTGGGGCTGGTTCCTAAGTACTCCTAACATATCCCTAAAGGTAGGGTGACCAAGGAGCTGGGGTTTTTTTTGATAGCTTATGTAATAATGAATGCCTTATTTGGTTATTATCCTTTTTTTAGGCTGCCATTAAAAACTTCAGCTCTGGCTCTTCTTATTGCTTCAGTTAAGCATCAGAACACTTGGCACAGACCCAGAGAAGTGATCCCCATTCAGTATGGCCAGGACAAGACTCTTTGCCCTTCTCAGGCTGGCACTGGGATTAATAGGCCCATGGCATCTGTGCATTCCAGCTCAACTAAAGTGAAAAGAAAAATGTAACCTCTGATATTGTCTGCATGCAGTCACAGAGTATGTAAACATTGTATTTATTACAGCAACTCAAAGTAAGGAAATGATGATCATTGCAAAACAGAAGTTGTTTGCAGTTCACAACAGCATACAGAAAATAGTGGATTTACCATTCAGAGAAGGTGAATTTTCAGTTTTGGCTCATAAAGAAACTATTAGTCCCCCCCAAAAAAGATGAATGGAAGTAAAATAATTACCATGGCTTGGAGATAGTTGCTTTGTAGCTAATACAAACCATACAAATCTGAGCATTTTCTTCATTTTTACAAAAGTAAGCCAGCCTAATTCAGGAATAGAGTTACTGTATTTTGGATTCACGTGTTCTGTTCTCTCAGTATGTTTCATCCTTTGCTTACTGACACTTGCCAGTTGTTGATTAAAAAGTTGATTAATTTACCTCTGCATCCTTGTAGAGGGAAAGAATGAGGGAAAGTGTATATTCTTACACTGACTGCTCAGTTTTAGGTTGTTAAGTGAATCAGCCACTGGCTGAACAGTGTGAAACATCCAAGGTAAAATATTTGCCAAGTGTTGTTTCTCCAATAATTTCAGGAGGTTTGATATAATTGTATTCTGGGCCTTCTCAAATGCCAATAACTTCATTCACCTTACTCATATTCACCTTTCTGTTCATTTAGCATTGAAAGTATTTAGCGTTGTATACCAATAGAGCCACCGTGGCATCTTGGGCTGACAATATATTTCCCAACATTTTGGCTCTCAAATAAGTTTGCAAAATCCCATTACATATAACTTCAATCTTCTTATTTATGCTTGAAACTGCTTCTTGAAAACTGTCTAACCTTTATTGAGAACATCTGTCTTTGCTGTCAGCTATTTTTTTCAGTTTCATGATCCCTGCTTTCACAGTGGAGAGCATGCAGCTGGACACAAGGATGACAACATGGGAGCACTAAGAAGTGTTCACTGATCTTAATTTCAAAGTTGAGTCTAAAGAAGCAGCTTTCATTCTGTGAAGCATTTAAGCTGCAGAAACCTTAGAGGGGGGTTAAAAGTAATCCATCTGGTCATTAAAGCACCATAATTAGCTGCTTGAAGCTTTGTGTATTAGAGACATTAAATTATATTTACAAGCTCGATTAAACTCCTTGGCTTTTCTATACTAAGGGTTTGTTTTGTTTTGGGTTTTTTAATATATTCACATATCACAAATAATGAAAAATGAATGAGTGCTTGACTGTATCTCCTTTTTTTGGATGCTCTTTAGCCTGATAGTGAGGAGAGTACTAGAGTAAATATCTACTAAAAACACAAGTGAAAAAGAAGATTTCTGAAGGGTGATATAGGTACTAGATGGTCCAGCCAACAGTGGTGGCCAGCTGGATCTGCTCACAGTTAACTCTACTAATACAGAAGAGTGGATGAATGTGTGACAATCAGTAGCTTTGTAGAATGTAGTAGTGGCATTCAAGTTCCGGTTCAGGAGAAAAGGGCTCGAGGATCAAATCTACTTTTAGAGAAAATTTCAACTTAATTATGAAAGTGACACAGGATGTAACAGGGAGGGGAAAAAGAGGTCAGGAAAAGTGACTACTCTAATGATAGAAAAGTCCATATTGAGATAACAGGTAGATGTATTAACAGATAAATTTGACTAACCAAAAATCATAGCAGAGTTGAAGTGGGCGGTGGGGGGGGAAAGAATACAGCAAGCAGCTGACTTTGGTCACTGGAAAATGTATAGATTCAGTTTGTTTTGCTCAGAGAACTGTGAATAATGGGCCACACTGGAAACTGTCAACAAGGTGAATGATTCAGGGGTATTTCTGGGACCAAACTTGAAAAGATTTTTTTTTTTTTGTCAGGGTTACCTGCAGGAAGTGACAGAGGGCAGCTTCCTGGGAAAACCCCAGAGCAACCTAATCTTCCCCATGGCTGAGCCTGCTCTGGGCTTGCCAGCACACCACCAGACTACATTATCCTTCACTTAAACCAAAAATTTGATGTTAAACAGAAGAAAATGAGGAAAACAGGAACACAGAAACACAAGGTTAATTTTTACAGTAGCTGGGAATGGGCAGGACTAGAACACAGGGAGAAAGGACTCCTTATGCTCTAAGTGTGGCCAACAGTGCTGGGGCGGCCCCAGTTCCGAACCAGAGGAAGAATGTGGGTGATTCTGGTTCCGAGCAGGTCGGGAATTTTCTGCTGCCAGGGTTTTCCACGGTGAGCAGTAGCATTTCTTTACTTGTACCCTCTGTCACTAGTGTTGCTGCCGCTGCTGTTACTGTTAGTTTTCTTATCTCATTGCAGCTTCCAGAAAATTGTTCTTACCTCAAGCCATGATCTTTGCCTTTTGTGTCTCCAGTTCTGCTCTCCAAACCACTGCAGGGACACAGTGTGGAAAGACTCAGTAGAAGGACTTAATTAGGAAGAACCACTCTTAAACCACAACAGAAACACACTTACTTCTTTACTTAACTCTGATAATAAAATACACAATGAGCCAGAGGAATTACAAATTCAAACAGGCCTATAGAATCATATTTAAGTATTCACTAGAAAGAAAAAGATAATATTTCCTCTATGCTATATGGGTTTTTAATCCACATAAATAATATGATTGTGTTTTTTCAAAGGTTTATTTGTAATTAAATTTAGTATTACCTTTAATACTGTTGTTGCAATATATAAACTTTTTTCAAAAAATCTGAAATTACTGGAAGACAAATTATTTACATAGAATAACATAATTGTTCAGAACACAAACATATGAAAATGTCTATGCTGCAGAAGTATTTTGTTCTGGAATAACAAAAAAAGTTAACTATCAATTCTCATGCAAAATTAATTATGTTTTTATGTTAATCAAATTTTTTAGGATTTTCATAAAATACCTATAAAATGCCCAAAAAAATTCCATTTTTTAACTTTTAAACTTCTGCATATTTTGCAGAAAAAATCTCCCAAAACAGAATAAAAAACCTCCAAAACTTTACAACCCAACCCTATACTCTTAGCCTAACTAATATTTTAAACATTCAGACAAAAAATAATGCATACAAATAGTTCACAGTTTGAAAACTCACTTTATCTTATACTAAAAAAAAGGTCATAATTTTTATTTTATAGTCTCTTCATAAAAATTCTAATATTTCATTCACATTCACAATACATCACAGTGCAGCAGTTTTTGCACTTTCTGGGAGGGAAAAAACCAACATATGTAGATGCTACTTCTGCAAACCATTTCTTACATGGTCACAATTTCATAGGAAGATTTGGACTTTTTAAAATATATTTCTTATTGCTACCAGAAATATTATCTCATTCACTGTCCTTTTACTCGGAAAGAGTAGGTCCTTAAGACCATCCTCACACTTTTTTTGGTTTTAAACTTCCAAGGGTGCTCTAATTACAGTAGAATTTGAGAACTTTTGAGACTCTGCAGTTTGTTTAGTAAGTTATAAATGTACTTAGGAGCCTAATCTTCAATGGTTGTTGTTTAAAGTCTTCACCAGGCAAAAAACTTTCTTGGGGTTCTTCAAAAAAAGGAAGATCTGATTGCTTTTGTAGCCACATTTAGACAAGAATCTTCACACAAACCACCCACCAGTAAAGGCTCCTGTGTGTCAGCATCAGTTCTTCTGTGTAGAATGACTTTAGAATCTTGATCTCAAATTGGTTTGAGAGAGGGGAGAACTCTCTATTCCTATCTGTCAATTTACACTTAAAAGTAAAGATAAGCTCATTGCTTCCCAAACATTCCCTTTGGCAATGAAAGCTCAGCAGTCCAAATTGCAATCTCACTAGAATGTGGCAATCTCCTCCAGTTTATGCTATCACAGCTTCATTGAAACAGATGACCAGGGTGTTTTCTCAGTGTTGCTGAACATTTATTCTTAGAGATATATCCTACTGAAAATCAGCAGGACTGTGCATGTGTGCAGCACACATAGCCTCTTACCATGTTCTCCCCTTGTGATGCACCAATCCAATGCTATTTCATACCATTTTCTCTCAGGTGTTGTTCTGTAAAACCGCCAGAAGTAAAAAGGGATATTTGTTTTTGTCATAAAAACATGTACTCCTAAGGCAGTGACTTTCCATTTATAGAGCAGCTGGAGTGTTATTGGGCCCTCTGAAAGCTAGCAGCATATGATTAGAAAAGCAATGTGAACAGAAAAGTCTCAGCAACAGAAAATAAGTTAATCATACGCCTTAAACATACTCTAAGAATATAAAAAAATAACAAGATCTTGTCATATGCACAGTTTTCCTTGAAAGTGTGGCCTCACATTGAGTTCTATGGACCTGTTGACACCCATGGAATTTTCTTCTTGCTACAGAGCTGTCAGATGTTGTGCTGATGATGCTATCTGAAATATGGGAGTACATACCTATAGTAGTCTGCTTATTATACTTCAAACACAAGATATTTTCCTGCAGGCTTTTGGTGCTCCTTCCAGCCAAAACAAGTACCACAGACATTTTGACCCCTCACTTCCAACACATCCTTTTTTTTTTTTAACCGGATAGAAAAATACAGTTCTATTCCATTAATGAAAAAACTGAAAGCTCTTCTTTTCAGGAGGAATCACAATTTTCTGTTCTGTATGATAAAGGTTCCCCTATCTCTTGGGGACCTGCCAACCTCTCCACCTGCTTCTGCTGAGATCTCCCTATGTCAGAACTGTCCACCACTCATAACAGTCTTCATTCCTTAGTCTGCAACACTTTGCTATTCTGTCTTCTAGGTATTAGGACTCTGAGCTTATTTCTAATATTATGCCACATTTTGGGCTTTTGTTTGCTTGTCTGTGTGCTTAGGCGTGTGGGTAGTCACCCTCCTGGGTGGGCTCATAAACTCGAAAGAGGGTGCGTTTTTTTGGTGGATAGGAGCAAAGCAGACCAGTTATTTCACTACCGCTACTGTCCCTCTCCAGGCATCAGGAATGCCATTGTTTGTGAAACCATCATGCACTTAATAAATATTTTCAGCTGTATCTCCAGTTGGCTAATTATGATGTCAAGTTCCACAGGTCATCCAATAGGGACTGAGTAGAGAGGCTAATAGAATATTATAAATAAAATTAGTGTCGGTTATTACCCTGATCATCTTTCATCTTCTGCCTCTTTCACCCAGCTTGGTTGTTTGAGTGTCTGAAGAGGTGTTTCAGAAAATTTACCTGCTATTAATATTTCTAACTAAAGTGTGTTTTTTCTTTAATCATAAAAAAAGGAAGAAAAAGGCAAAACAAAACAAATAAAACTGAAATCTCACCTGTTCATTTGAAATACAATACTTTATATGCCTACGTTTTAGTTGCTTACATAATTGATTTAAAGTTCTTAAGAAATCAAGGAAATTCTGATTTTTTTTTTCATTTTGTCAATAACAAAAGATCTCCAAATACCAGCAGAGATAATACAGCCTTCTCAGAGGAGGTTTTTTTTTGGACTGATGAGTTTTTTATTAGTTGTATGTGGTACAAGTCTTAGCTTAGAAAGCCTACTGTGATCCATGAAATTTAGGCACTCCTCCTCCATGATCCTGTTGTATATAAAATAACCCAAGATCATATGCCTTTTTACACAGATTGTGACATGACCCATTCAAAAAGAGCTAAGGTACATTCAGAGTGCAGGACCCATGTTTTCTGGATTAGTGACTCTGTCTGAATGTCCTACAGCTGTATTTTGGAATGATGATATCTGCAAAACAATTCGCTACTACTTTACAATTCACTGCTTTAAAAATTGCAGTGCCAAAGAAATTATATAGGCTAGTGTTTGTGAGTTTGTTTCCAATGCACTTCAGGTAAAACTAAGTAAAACTTTTTATAGAATTTAAATTCCTCAATATATTTGGAGAGACTTACAAGGAATTTGTGGATTTTGTCAGTGGATAAATAAGCATTTTGAGGAACAAGTGACTATCTAGTACTATTAGTGTGTGTTACATGCAACAAATTTTTTATTTATATGGGTAGCTGTTTTGTGCATCAGAAGACCTTTTTGAATAAAGGTAAGACACTCTCATAGTTAACAGTCTCATTTGGGGTTGTTTGGGGTTCTGTATGGGTTTTTTTGTCTGCTAAGTCCAAATGCGAAATTTAAAACCACACAAATCTCTACACACCAGGGGATTGGAAAATCTGATAATATTTATTTCCTTCTTTCACACAAAAATCCTTGCAAGAGAAATCATGTTGTGTCAACAATTGCAGATTGATTTCTACATAGAGATGTTGCACATCTTAGAGTCCTGGTGCACTCCTTTCGAGAGCTTCTTTAGATGTGCGTCTTTGACTCTGAAGACTATCCATGTTCCATATTTCATGGAACACTATCCACATTAAACTGTATGTGAGCTAAACCTTGTGAAACAGGATAGAACTGGTCCTCCTACAAGGTCTAGTTGCAAACTTGGATACAAACTTGATATAAGAATAATGGATCTTTGATCTCAAAAACACAGAGATCAACCAAATAAATACAAGTTTGATGAGTCATTTAAGGTCAAAACAATACACATCACAAGGACAGCTCTGAACTTATTCATGATTTTTCACTAGTGCGAAATCTTCCTTCTCTTATTTTCAATGCTCTTCTTCATCCTTGAAATTTTAAAATTATTAGGTAATTCAGAGAATCACATTGTTACTAACTTCACACAACTTTAATGAACTAAAACAAAAACATATTTTAATTAGAACACTTGATTTAATTGGTGCTATGAATCTCTTGTTGCATTTGGCAATGAATCACAAATTAACATAATCTTTTTTTAGTACTTCACCACAGGTTTTCTGTTGTTATTTTTTAAAACCCACATATTTTGCATTCCTCCCACTACCTGCCCCCACATATGGTCTCTTAAGATTCTAAAATAGTACAAGTCTCCCTGACACGCATTACAACCCATCTGTATTTAAAGTTATGCCTTCCACTAACTGTTGGTTTATATTATTCTGTGATTCTTCCCGCCACCCCCCCCGCTCCACTTTTAAATGCATTATCTATTCATATCTGAGTAGACTGCTGTCTTGTCAGAAAGACAGCTTGATAGGTACCATACCCCTCAAGGAGTCAAACTTAAAAATGTTAACTATCTAGACATTGTCACCAAGTCACTCCTCTGAACACATCCCAAATCTCTGCCTTCAAATTACAGTATTTTCCGTTTTATTTTCAATGCTGTACATACAACAATAAGCACACTAACCGATTCCTTTCCCCTTAATTTCAGACTACTGTTTGTAACTGGTTGGACCAATAAAACACCCTCTGAAATGTAATATTAACAAAAGAGATGGAAAACATACACTACAGTTAGACAGAAAACCCTGACAGGAGGTAGAAATTTTTTCCTAATTACATATGCAGCGTCAAAAAAGCACTTCTAGCATTTTGCCACCACAATGTTCATGCAGTCACATGTCAGAGCAAGTGTCGGTTTTAATTGTGAATTTACAATTAACATGTAATTTTACTATTCCAACTCATGCTGATATTAGCAATTTTAATTCTGTAAGTTTAAAATATACTACTAGGTTATTGTCAAGGAGATAAAGCCCAACCTCACTCAAATGTAGAGAGATTTATAGTCCCAATTAACATTTGAAATATATAGGGATAAACTTGCAAAATGTGAAGTGTCAGTTACTAAAATCTGTGATCTGTTTCCTTCGATCTCATGATGCCATTTCTATAGCATATTGCCAGAGGCAATATGTCTATGAGTCAATTATATATCAACATTTATTTTTCAGTGACTCCCTTAGAGGACTAAGAAATTAACTATCTAGATACATATATAGCCTCATCACCATAGAATCAAAGTGCCTCTGGAGTATTTAAAAATAGAAGACACTGCAGACATCCTGGTTCTTCTTCTTCTCTCCCATTCTTGTCATGTGACAGATTAATTAGTGGGGTGGGGTTTGGTTTTGGGTGGGTTTTTTTCCTGGCTTCCTTTTTGTTTGTTTGTTTTGTTTTCATTGTTGCTGTCTTTTTAAAATTTTTTATGTCTTAATCTTTTAATTGAAGAGGATGAAGGAAGGAGGTGCTCGTGCACAAATATCTATGGTAGAGAGAAAGGCTGTATGCATATCTTCCAGTGAAAATACCTTATCAGGGGAAAGCTAAATAAAAATGTGTTTTATATTTAGTTTTGAAAAATGCCAAGCCTGTGGGAATTCTCAGCATCTGTGGGAGTGAGTGCTACAGGCTGGGTCCCAATCCTGTGAAATTTTTGTAGTCTGCTCTTATGAGTCTCTCTAAATTGATCAGCAATGGCATGATTCTGTTGGAAGACACCTCTATCAAAGGCCAAAGTGGAAGTGAAATACACAATTACTGTGGGATCTAACAACCAAAGGCATGCTGCAGTTTGAATTTCAGGGTAGAAAGTTAAAGTGGGGAAAATATACTGAGAAACAGGAAGATTGTGTATTCATAATGGTAATTGCTGCTATAAGGTGTCTTGATTTCTCTCTGTGAATCAGCTCAACATTTTAAAATAAATGAGGTTTTATGTTTTGGGATGTATTTTTTATCTGATGATTTTGAAATAATAGAGAATGGACAGTGGAAAGTAGAGCTTATCTCAAAAAATAATGCATTAATATACAGACTGTTGACTGGCCATAGAGAAAGGAGTAATTTTTCTGTCTAAGACTATGCCAATTTACAATACCATTAGAGCTGTCCAAGAAGATAACTGAGACACACATTATTAGAGGAAGATGCTAAAAAGAATCAAGTTCTTACAAGGAGGTCATTTTGTCTGCAATATCATCTTTTTTTTTTTTTTCTTTTTTCCCCTTGACTCCTGTCAGCTTTGTTTAATGTTTTTTCTTTGGTGCAACAGAACCAGATACACATTAGGAAAGCCAGAGGTAGATACAAAGGAAATCAACATACAGGTCCTTATTCCATGATATTGCCATGCAGCTGCTAGGCAATAAGAAACTCAGCATTCCTTCTAAAGTAATTGCTGTACAACAAACACGAATTCCATTAATATTAAGGATTACGCTGAGCCAAAACTACAGAAATGCAGAACCATGTACTCATAATTATAGTATACCAGAATCATTGAATATCATAGTGTTCTAAATGACATGCTGTCTGATACTTTACTGAAAAAACACTAATGCTTATACAACAGCATGTATTAAATTACAAGTCAGAATGTAAGTACAGCACCTCAGATATCTGAGCTGTTGTGGTGGTTTGACCTTGGCTGGGTGCCAGGTGCCCAGCAAAGCCACTCTATCATTCCCATCCTCAATTGGACACAGGAGAAAAATATTGTGAAAGGCTTATGGGTTGGGATAAGGACAGGGAGAGCTCAATCACTGATTACTCTCATGGACTAAACAGAGCCAACGTGGGGAAATCAATTGAATTTTTTTACCAAACAAATCAAAATAGAATAGAAGCAAAATAATACTTAAAAGCACTTGCCCCCCACCCCTTCCTTCTTTCTGGGCTTAACTTTATTCCTGATTCTCTGTGTTCTTCACTTCAGTGGTGCAGAGAGATGGGGAATGGGGTAGTGATTGACACACATTGCTTCTGCCACTCCTTCATCCTCAGGGAAACCCCTACTCCAGAGCGGGGTCTCTCCCACAGGAGACATTCCTCCTTCTGCCATGCAGGTCCTTTCTACAGTCTGCAGTTGCTTATGGACTACTCCAGTGTTGGTTCCTTTCACAAAGTGCAATTCTACAGGAGCAGGCTCCTCCAGCGTGGGTCCCTTGGAGAAAACTGTTCCTGTACTACTGCCCAGGGCAAGCCCTGTCAGCAAATCTACTCTGGAATGGGTTCCTTTCTGCCCAGGGTCACAGCTCTTGCCAGGAGCCTATTCCAGCATCTGCTTCTCATGGTATCACAGCCTCTTTTGGGCACACTCACCTGCTTCCCCCTGGACCGCCACGAGCTCCCCTCCAGGCGGACAAACACATCATGGTCTTTGCATTGGGCTGCTTGGGCGCCTGTAGCATCTCCTCCCCCTCCTTCTACTTGGAGTCTGTGGAGTTGTTTCTGTCACATATTCTCACTCGTGTAATCTCTGACCTCAATTACTTTCTCATAACATTTTTTTCTCTCATATAAATTATGCCAGAAATGCCACTACCACTGCTTGGCAGAAGGGGGTCCCTCTTGGAGATGATGAACGCTGGCTTCAGTGAGCACGTGGAAAGTTTCTGGTAACATTTACAGAAGCCATCTCTGTCATCCTTCCCCTCCACTATCAAAACCTTGCCATGCAAGCCCAACACAATTGGTGTTATCTTCAGCAATTTATTAATAAAATATACAACTCCAGTTCTCTGACATTAAATTCATATGTGACATGCACTTTTCTTTGAAAATGCAACTTTTTCTTTTCCTATTCCAAAGTTAATATTGGTGTGACATGACAATGATAATTATCATCTTCCACACCTTTTTTAGTGTAGAGCCTTTAAATTCAGAATATGGCATGATAATAGCAAATGATGGGCCTGGCTAGAAAAGGAAAAAAAAAAAAGCCATCACCTTGCTAACACTTGAAAATAATGCATCAGGGAATAAAACAAAGTCTGTTTATCATAGTCAGCTCACATATTCAAGGTTTCTTCCTTGGTCTGCTGATAAACCAGCTTAAAGTCTAAAAACTGTCCAACAATTTATTACTAAATATCTACAAGCTTCCAAGAAAAAGGACATTTGTCCTAGAGATAAATGGAAAGGCAGGGTCAATTATATATCAGCATTTTATTTCCACATAAGCTGAAAACATCCAGCAGCTGCTGCTGAAAGCTACTGCAGCATGAAACCCAGCCTCTTGCCATAAATGTTTTGCAAATATTTTATGGCCCATTTATGACAGTTGCCAAAAATGCATAGGGCCTGCATTATATGTATATAATGGTTATAATCCATTGTAATCTCTCTCCAAACACCTCTCAAGCCCCCAAACCTCAAGACAGGGATTGGGAGAAAGATGTTCCATTTTTCTAAGAGAAAATCAGGTTTGAAATCATCTGAGGAAACTGAATATATATGAGTTCATGGGACCTGACAAGATACATCCCAGAGTTCGGAGTGACCTGTGTGGTGTAGTTATCAAGCCACTCTCCACAATATTTGAAAAGTCATGCCACTACACATGATGACTAAAAAAGGTAAATGTTGCTCCCATTTCTAAAAACATTAAATACAAAGATGCTGGGGATTACTAATGGCTCACCCTCTTCTCTCTGACCAGTAAGATCATGATAAAGATCTTTCTGGAGGACATGTCAAGGCATATGGCTGACAGAGAGATGATTAGAAACATCCAACATGATGCCCTTCAAAAAAGATGGCAAATCATTCCTGACTAGGCTGGTGGCCTCCTGCAATGGAGTGGCTGTATCGGTGGATAAGATTAAAACAATTAATGCCATCTGTTTTGACTTCTGCAAGACTTTTGACACAGTGCCACACAACATGCTTGTCACTAAATCATTGAGATAAGTGCTCAGTGGACAGATTATTTGATGCATAGGTAATAATTTGGATTGGCCATATGCAAAGGGCTGTAGTCAATGGCTGAATGTCTGAATGAAGATCAGTGACATTTGGCATCCCTCAGGGGTCAGTACGGGGCTATTCAATGTCTTTATGGATGACACTGACCAAGGGATTGACTCAGCAAATTTTTCAGGTGACACCAAGCTGATCAGTGCAGTTGATAGATACGAGGGAAGAGGTGACATACAAAAGGATCTTGACAGTCTTGAGGAGTGGTCCCATGAAACTTCATCCAGTGCAGTAAGACAAAGGACTGGAACATTTCTCCTGTGAAGAAAGCTGGAGAGATTTCTGGTTGCCCCACCTAAGGAAAAGAAGGCTCCAAGGAATCCTGATTATGGCCTTTCAGTGTAATAAAAGAGGTTTATGAGAAAGACAGAGAAAGACTATTTAAGATAGCCTGTAGTGACACAAGGGGGAATGGTTTAAAACTGAGAAGAGACTAGATTTATATTGGTTATAGGGAAAAAATTTTTTAGAGCTTTGTTAGACACTGGGACAGGTTGCCCAGAAAAACTGTGGATAAAATTAACTTTTAACTTTATTATGTTTTATAAAATGAAATCTTCACTTTAGGAATATTCCAAGGACAATTATCTATATATTAATGGCAGGGTTAGATTTTACTTACTTATTTGCTTCTTTTGGCCAAGGTTTTCTGTGCTGTTCCTCTTTAGCAGTAGATATGGCTAGAGATACTGGAGCATTGTACAGGAAAACTGTACAACATCTACATTAGAATAAAAGCAAACAATGTAAGCTAAAAATCCAACATTTTCTACCAAGAGCTGTATTGAAATATTGGCAGGACTAGTAGGCATTCACAACTAGTCTGTGAAGTTTTATATGACACACTACCATTTCTGAGGCATCTGAGAAAAGAAAATGAAGTCTGTCAATGTTTTAAATTTTGTAACTAATACTTCATTTGGCTTTAACATAAACCGGGACCACTTCATTGTAGATGCTTTTGTTTACACCTAACTGCAGGCCACTTATTTCACATGGTTTATAAAATAATCAGCATCCATCTTGTTTTCTCCAACCTCTAGATCTCCGCAGGACATGTTGTCTAACACAAGCCATGTTTTGCAGAATACCTTGATAAATCTTATTTAATGTGAAATATATTGTGTCCGTATTTTCCTGATCCTGCAGCATATTTTCCCATGTATAGTAATGACTATATATTGTTGCTATGGAGTATGGCCATTTATTAAGGAGCACTTTTGTTGGCTGATCTCACTCTCTGAGTGTATTACCTAGCCAGTACAATATAGCATTCACAGTACAAGTATCTAACTGTCACCTATTGTTCATGGAGGACGTCTTTTTTTGGGCATGTTAAAGATAAATTGCCTAATCAAAGGACAGCCTGCCAAAGAGACACCTTAAACAGCCAGATTTATCACTGTAGGGTGATTTAGAGGGAAAATAGCTAGAGAGACACAGCATCAGGAAAATTTTACATTCCAAATAGGCAATCCTACTTCTGTCCCTAGTGAGCTTCAGGTTATCATACAGGAGTGTATAAAGTCATGGCTTTTGCATATATTTCTACTAGTTTTTTGGTTTTCTTGGTGTAAGGATACAGAATATCTTGGTGACATCAAAGTTTTAAGTGTAAAACAAAGTTGACCTCATGGTCCTATAGTAAGATATGTCCTCAGTCACTGGGGCATTTCTGAATGCCCTTGTCATCTTTATGAAGCAGATTGGTGCATTTTATTTTGTGTTTTGTTCTGCTGTAGCAAATTGCTGATGATTGACTGGAGAAAACAGCCATGGAAAACTTGTGCCACTAAAACTACTGACTGACAAGGAGCCTCCTTGACCATTGTTCCCACGTGTCACCTCCCTGTCCTTTAAATAGCTGTATACTTGACTATTATTTTCACCAGTCAAGTGCCATCTTATTTGGAAAAGATTACTTTGCCAGATATGGTAATTGTGATTTTGGAAGTCCTTAAAAAATATGACACTGCATTTTCTGATAAAATTCTGCACTATTGCAAGTTCAGAATTCCTCTTTCACAGTGTTCAAAAGCAATTTTTAAAAACAGCTTTAGTAGTCAGTACATCAAAGTTTGATAGATATGGGAGGAAGAGTTGACATGCAGGGGAACCTTGACAGTCTTGAGGAATGGTCCCATAAAACCTCATCAAGTGTAACAAGGCCAAGTGCAAGGTCCTGCAAATGAGTCAGAGCAAACCCCAACATCAATACAGGCTGGGGGATGAAGGGATTGAGAGCAGAGAAGGACTTGAGTGTACTGATGATTGGCAAAACTGTACAACTTCATTGAAGAATTTGAGATCAGGTTGTATGGGGCTTTGAGCATCCTGGTATGGTGAATGATGTCGATGACTATAGCAACAGGAAGATGACTTGACAATCTTCTAAGGTCTCTTTTAATCCAACCTATTCTATGATTCTACAATCCCCTGAGTCTGTGATTATACCTGCAAGTACACAACAAGGTGTGTATAGCTGCACAATGTCTTTTGAATACCCATGAGTTATGAAAATAGTGGAATTGCTTTATCCTTGTTAGAAGATCAGAGGACAAGTGCAACCCTATAATTTGACTAGAAGTAGGGAAGCAACAAATTTCGTTCAATATTCAGAAATAACTCTGGTTTTTGTAAGAGTTCCCAGTGAGTTCTGAAAGACCAGAAGAGCTGCAGTCTTTTTTAATAATAGAAAAGGTAGTTACACCTTAGTAAAAGCATTACCCACAAGCATTACCCTTTTGTCCCCTGATCCAGATAGTTTCAACTGATGTAACAGAATATACCAAATCCAGTGCCAACAATATGTGCTTTTTGTTCCGGAAAAAAAAATCTGAGTTCAAAGAAAATAATCATAGAGTTAGTATGCTGGAAGTGGTGATGGCAAAAGAATTTGGATGCAATCCCACAAAAAGTAAATACTGACCTGTGAAAGTTATATTCTCCTAAAATTGCCAGGATATTTAATGCAATATAAGCTATTTTTTTTCTTTTTTGTTTTCCAGTAAAGATTCTTTGGAAGATTATTTTTTGAGGATTCACTTTGCATTCTTTAATAATCAGTCCATAATATCCATATATAAAAGAATAAAATATTAATAAATTCATTTTGCAATACAGTCAGGCCAATGTTAATCTACGTCTTTGTAGATCTTTGTTTTCTCATAGTCTGGGATATACATATTTCCTGATAACGTTTTTCAGTTTTAATTTAGGAAATGTCCTGAAGTTTTCAGGTACAATTTGTCCTGAACAACATTTCCAAAAACAGTAGGGAAGTCAGGGCTTCCAGAAGGAAGCGCCAATCAGTATTTTGCAGAAATTCATGTATGCTTTACTGCACACAAAACTATTTTAACCAGACCATAGATGTTCCTATTTATTTATTCTCTCTCTGTATTTTATACTTCCATTCATGAAGATAAATGGATGCATGAGCACAAAACCAAGTGTTCATTTGGTTTCCTTTTCATGGAAGGGATTAATTAAAAAAAAAAAAAAACAGTAACAGAAAAAATGATGTATTCTGTAGTTCAGCAGGGGGTGAAGGTAAGGACTTATGTATGCTTTGATCAACTCTGTGTCCTCTTCTATCACAACCAAAGACTATTTAAAATGTTTTTCCAGCTATGTTTCTGAGGGCAGCCTGAACATCACATAGTGCTCCTGCTAAGATTAATAAAAAAAAAAAAATTTGCAACCTGACATAATTCAATTTCCAGTTAAAGGGGAGTAAGCCTCTTGAAGATTATGTCACCAGAACAATAAAACCCAAGAAAGAGAAAAGAATATACCAAAGAAAAGAAAACCCATTACTTTAGAACTTTGGATTTGGAACAGGACAGAGGCGGAGTCACAGCCATGAAGGTGTTCAAGAAATGAACAGACATGACATCTAATGCCAGGGTTTAAGTGATATAATCATGATTCACCAAAGGTTGAACTCAATGATCTCAGAGGTTTTTTCTAACCTAAAAAAAATTTATGATCATGTGGGTCTATGATTCTCTTATTCTACAACAGTAAAACAGGAAAAGCTTCTCTGTGAAACTCATGAAAGACTGCAATCTAATTACCTTTTCCTGCTAGAACTAAAGAATTAATATTTTTGGGCTAATTGAGCAAAATCACAGCAGCAAAATACTAATTTCAAGTAAGCATAAATAAGTTAATGTGAATCTGAGCCCGAAAGCTGTTGTACACACAGGAATCCTCTTTCACTAATACTTTTATTGCTAGTGTCTTTCTCAAAATACTGAGGAACACGTCTTCTGCCTTTTTATGCTTATTTTCTAAAAGAACAAAATAAATTTACAACCTTAATGATTCTGTGATTTTGATTCTAGTGATTTGGTGTTCTCCTTCACAAGAATTTAGCAATATAAGAAATTAATCTGTTTTTTAGGAGGGAGAATAAGGTTTGAATTACATTACTGAGAATAGTTCAAAATTAAAGTGGTCTACCAATGCCAAGAAAACATAAAGACAGATTGAGATAAGATTTTTTTTTTAATTATAGCTTTCTTAGAAAATATTTTAGCCTTTTATATCTTCTAAATTAATATCAAATAAATCTTCTAAAGTAGTATCAAATCTCTATGAAAAACTATGTTTAAAAAAGTTTTCTTTTCTAGAAATAGAAAATTATTGAGAGTTGCATACACTGCTTCCCAAAGCTTATGAAAATCCTCACTGCAGGTTTTGAAAAATTCCTGATCAGAACATGACCATGAACAAAGGCTGCCAAGCTCATTTTCGGACAGTTGCCTACAGCCAATTCATATTCTTTGCAACATTCTTCCTTCTTTTTTTTTCTTTTCTTCTCTTTTTTCTTTTCCCTTTTTAATTTTCAGTAACTTAGAATAAGGCTGGTAGCATAGGTCCTGGCATAGAGCTTGGGTGGGGTGGTGTTTTTTAGTTTGCCTTTCTCTGTACACAGAGGCATTACAATTGACTGCTTACCCCACTGCCAGGTATCTTTTATTTCAGACGGCCAATATGGTTTTGAGAACCCACAAACAAGAATTACATTACATAACACAGAAGTGACTTTGACCTTGAGCTCTACATCACCACTCTCAGCAGAAACATGCCATGTTGCACTGACTAAAAACAAGCATCTTTTTAACCTACAGACATGTTTTTGTTCACATTAATTGATCCTTCACATATACAAAATGCAAGCAAAAGAAATAAGCAAAACCCCAAATAGGATACTTTCTCTTTTATTTTGGGTACTAGTGAATTTTTAATTCTTACTGTTAATGGACAAATTTGATAGATATTCAATATTACAAAAACTAAGTCAATAGTTTATCATCACTAATTAAGTTTAAAAGTACAAAAAGGGACACCATTTTTCAATGCTTTTCATCAGCATAATTTTACTTTACTCTCCAACTCTTGTTTTCAGAAGATATTTTTGGTACAGTGACTGCTAATACATGTTCATGACTATTAGATCTTGAGGATACAAGATGCTTTCCCATCAGATGGAAATGGACAGAAGGTACACAGAAATCTATGGCAGTTTCTTCCTTATTGCTAACTTTTATTCCTCCTGGAGGAAAATCTCTTGGAGAAATGATAGTAAGAAGTAAGATGATGGCCCGGATGTAGAGAATGCTAACAGTAATTTCATTTCTACTCTGCTCTTCTAACACTGCCAGTTGCACAGCTCCTTGCCCCACCCAGGGTTTGTTCAGAAAAGTAGTTAAAATTGTCTGTATTTCCTATTGCACCTTTACTGGTGAGTATGCCTTGAATGCAGAAGACCCTTCTCCAAGATTCTGTTCCCAAATAAAGAGCACAAAGAGACACACTGACAGGATTTCAAGGAGCTCAGATTACACTGCTTTTTAACTCCACGGGCTGGCATTCAGAGACCCTGATATAACACATATAGATAAGACTAAGAGGATAATCTTCTCTGTTTCTATTTTATGTTACTCAATTTTGTACTTGTTGATAACATTCTGCCTTTATAGAAAATACAGCTCTTAGAGGAATACTGCTGGAAGTGAACACTAATTTTTTAATATCACCCAGATACTGGAGAAACAGGCAATGCTGTTTAAAAGAACACTTGCTCCTTACTTACTTGCCCTTAAACTTAAGTAATTTGGTTTAATACTGTAATTTTGGATGTGTAGGAAAAAACCAATTTCATCCTATTTCACTGTAACATAACATTGGCAGACATGTTATGTGACTTCTCAGGAATTCTATTTCCTGTAACTGAAAACCACACAAATACTTTACTACATGCATGAATAAGGATTGTATCTACATACTTTGAAACTTTGCCACTGATTTGGTATTTTCATATCATAATCAAACATATCTTCATGTAGAATCTAAAGATCATTTTAATCTGCACTTCTAATAATGTTCTTTATGCAAATTTAGTTGCTAAAAATCTAATAAATAAAAATTATGACCTATTATGTGGTTTGTTTTTCCAGCCTGGAAATTCCTCTAGTTAGCTGGAAATTCCTTCTTCTTTTTCTACCACCCAGGAAAGAGCTTTTTGGAGCTGTTGTTCTGGGTTGTCTTACAAATGCGTCTAAAATGTAACATGATAAAAGCAATTATTGGACTCTTATCCACATAAATAAAGGAGAATAAAGGAGATCTTTTTCATATTAGAATTCAAGGCAGAACTGGATTTCAATAGTCCTATTCAGCAGCATTATACGTTATGTAAAGGGCCTTCTTCATCAAATATATGCACACATATATAACTATTAATACATATGCATGAGCAAAAAAAGAATTTACAATGCTATAGAAAAGTTTTGTAAACACTCTACTTAATCTACATCTGCTTTTCTTTATTTAAATGCTCTTCAACATAACCTTCTTCAATAAAAGTAATTTTATTCTAACCAACAACTGCTTGTACTGAAAATACAGCTCATGATTACTAAAGGATTTGCCCTGATTTGGGAAAACAACTGAGGGAGACTTGTACTTCAAACTGGTGGTTAAATGTCAGCTACTCAACTGAAATGGTCGTCAAATCTGTACCAGAGATGCAGGTAATTCTATATCCACAAAAAAGACTGATTTCTCTACTCTGTTTTTAGGGTATTTACAGTGTGGTAATACTATGTTGCAAAGTTTAATTTTGTTAAACTCATGGAAATACTAACTTGCTAAAAGGGTTAGAGTGTTCATTGCATTTTAAATTCAAGGGCTGTCTCTTAAGGCAGGATAACAAAAACAAGGACGAAAAATTAGATAGAAGACAGAAGGAAACAAAGATACGGTACAAAACTGCAGAAGAAAACTCAGCTATGGCACATCATTTCAAAATCTGACAACACACAAATTGGCAAGTTTGTTCAGGAGAATTGCTATAGATAGCATTTTTTAGGAAATGAAAAAAATTATGTTCTCCCCAATGGCATGTCATAAGAAGTCTAGCAGAGCTTCTTGAGTAAATAAGAGACACATATAAGCAAGCTTTACTTTCCTAAAGCTGGACTTGCTAATTTTTTAATGCTCCATTTGAGCTGATCCTTTAAACACAACCTGCCATAACATGATGATTTAAACTGTGTAAAGCAGCTAACACAATAACAGGAAGGAAAGAGGTTTGAAGGGATATACTATGAGCTACTGACCTCCATTAAATTTATTCGAGGTATATGTGGGAGACAGAATTCCCTAAAGGACAGGGTTTCCTGCTGCTGTGATCACAAGAAGAGAAAGCTCAAATTTATTGGTTCGGATGCCTACTTTCACAAAACATAGATATAAGCTCTTTACTACTGTATATCGCCAGTAATTCTGATGTGTATTAACTTTCACTACAATTAAAGTAGTCCCTATGTGGCTCTGTATATGAAAAAAATCCTTAAAGTCAAATTGAAGTATAGAGCTTGAATCTTCATGAACTGATAAGGTCCCTGTGCTTCCTCATGTTGAGTTTCAGATTGCACCTACATTTAACAACTGCATAGTAAAGAACATATACAACAGATTGCACTTCTCATTCATTGACTCCATCAGAAACCAGATTCTGTCCTCAGATCAGGACCATACTTCTCTTGAAGAAACTTCACCCTCTGGATATCTTGCTGATATCCAGAATGACTTCATTTTGGGGATTTAAATAACAAAAAAAAGAATGGTATTGATTTTTGGGAGACAGGTTTTGGTGCTTTAGATATGATAACTTGTTTTATTAAAAGAAACCACTCATCAGGCACTGCTATAATCCTATAATTTATAGGATTGTATCTGTCACTGAAAGGTTACACTTAACAATTCAGAATTCCTTAGGGCCTGGAAGAGGAAGATTACACAAAGGATACAGAGGTATGTATTCAGCCCCCACCAAGGTAAAACTAAAAATGTAAAATTGATGGAATGAGATAATCAAAAGAAAAAAAAACAACAGCTCTCCCTACTCCAAAAAAACTCTTCTCTGAGCTCCAAAATATTTTCAATCTGATAGTTAGTTAGCATGCAAATAAATGACTGCAAAAGTTTTCATCTGAAGTGTGATCAAATTTAAAAGGTGAACTTTTCACAGCATATGCTAAAACATCAAAGGTAAGCAAACTGTATGAAAAAAAATCAAAATAGACAAAGTATATAAAGAATGAAGATGGGAGAAGTGGCATTTGGTACACTGAAACCTTAAAGCTTTCCATGAGTACAGTAATTTTTAAGTACAGAGCTGATTAAGACTCTACATGGATCTGAAAAAAATAAATGGCTTATGAAAAAAGACGGTATGTTAGAAGATATTACATTTGAGAATAAAATTGCTACATACATCTCCATCCTCTGATTTAGAGAATGAATTTTCCCATACAGGGTTTTCTTTTTTAATTCAGAATAGAATGCTTTTAAAGAAATTGTCAGCTTCTTCTGATAAAATAACTGTTTTATTGAATAAATCTTTCACATTGTTCTTTTCCTTTTGTTAAAACCCTTTTTTTGAGATAGTTTCTTTTTCTAGAAACTGTCAATTTTTTTACATACTTGCCCTATACATTTGTATACAGACATAATTATGCATTGAAAGGACAATTTTCCTTGAATTTTTTTTTTAAATTTTATGCAATCAATTATTTAATGTAGTGCGAATTCGGGCTTCTTGTTTTCTTTCCTTTCTTCTATAATACATACGCACACATTGGTCTGCATACAGTATTTGCCAGTTAAATGTTTAGAAAAGTGTAGGCAAATACTATTGCAGAAAAGTCTCTGATTAAGTGTAGGGGAACTGTTAGGAGGTTTCCCTGCTATGAGGTAAGTCCAGAGTCTTTAATTATCATAATGCTGCGTGAAACAAATGTAATGTGTGTTGCCCAAAAGATGCTTAAACAGACTTACACACACAAGTCTTTATTCAGATGCATCCTTGCCGATAACACACATAAATTCTAAGTGTGAAGGTAGCTTCTGGGGAAAACAAAAAAATAACAAACAAAACAACACAAGAGAAAAGTGTAAGGGGTAAGCTTCCCAATGACAAATCAAGAAAAACATTGATGTAATTAACCTCTTCCCTGTGCATCCCTGACATTTTAATGATAGGAAACCTAAAAAAAAGTTCAACCTTTACATGTGATAGGACAGCACAGTTTGCTCAAATTGTTTTCATAAGCATGAAGATGCTCTTTTTCAGATAACTACCTTGTATATGTGTGCCAATAGTTGCAGAATACATTATTTTTCCTCAAAAAAGTCTTATTATATTTATGCCTTTAACTTCTCATTGTCTGAACAGATGTTTCTTATGATCTCTCTAAATGTTAAATTATTCTAATAATCCTTCTGGACTATTTTAGGAATATTTCTTCTGAGTTTGAATTGGTTTAGTCTTTCTAATCTGTACAGACAAAAATGTCCTTATTCCATATATTTAGGTCAGATCTGTAAGTTTATATGTATAAATGAACCTTGCCAAGTGAATATCACAGTGGCAACCTACAGTACATTGAAGCACAATTTGGGACACTTAAAAGTTTTTCATTGCACAGCCACCATTAAAGCACCATATTGTTATGGGAGATTTATTATGCAAGCAAGTTCTGCTGAGATAAAATATTTTTCATTTCCTCAGGAAGCATACCTTTATAAATCCCTTTCCTGTGGAGATTTCCAATCTGCAGATCCAGCAATGTGGTGCATGAAAATGCACCTGCTCTGCCTGCCTGATCCCCTACTGACTCAATTGAGACTCCCTTTCAGAGTACAGAAATTTTTGCATGTGTCTTTTTTGAAGAACAAGGGTGATACAATGCAAAAATAGTACAGATAAAAACTGAGGGGATTTTTATGGCATAGCATGGCAGGAAAGACATCAGGCAGCTCTGTAAAATACTCATCTGGCCTCTGGTGTTAGCTCATTTCTCCTGAGAATGAAAACGTTTTTATTCTTGATAATTACTTTCTTCACTTTCACCTTCATCACACCCAAGCAAGCGTGTGTGTAAGCACACAGAAACTGTAGAAGATAAAATTTCTCCCAATGTTTGGTGAGGCTGCAAAACTATTTGTAGCTCACTGTTCACATAGCAAGCTACAGATGGAAGCAAAACACAGAAAAACTGATCATACGTGATGGTTGTTGGCATGATTCCTGATATCACACCAGATTTCTGCAGGGTAGAAAAACTGGGCAAAGGAGATTAGTCCCTCAGAGGTGACATAGAAACTGCTTCTGAGTATCCAGGGAGGAGCTCAGCTAAGAGTAGACTCCTCTTGTCAGTGGAAAGAAGCAAAAAGAGGACACAAAGTCCCATTTCAGTGGTGATTTTGGGCTGCTGCGGAGCCAAAAGTATCTTACTGGGGTTAGAGACATAATTAATTCCTCTCATTCCTGAATGTTGCAAAACATTTTGTTCTTTATCTCATTGATCTTCACTTTAAAATTGCCTCATACAGCTTGAAATACTTCATACTTAACCTGAATATCAAAATCAACCTCAATTCATGCTACCACACTTAATGATCCCTCTTATTAACTTGGTTTTGGTTTATTTTCACACAAAATATTTCCAGTTAACTTGATAACTTCAAATATTTCTTCAGAACATTGATCATGTTTGCAAGTGATCAAATAATAAAGGGAAAATAGTTGTGATAGGAAAGTACAAAAAACTCCCATCCTTTTAAAGTCTCCCAATATATGTATGGCAGGCCACATACCACAGCCTAAGGATGAGATGCACATTTTTCTAATTAGGAACTACAGATAATAAATCAAATAAACTAATTCCTATTTCAATACAAATCTAGAAAATAAAAAGGCCTTGTTTCTGCAGAACCTGTGAAAATAAGTTATTCACATTACAAAGTCAAGTCCATACAAACAGGAGCCTGCAAATTTAGACAAAAATTAAAAAAAAAAAGAAAGGCACAAACTGCAAGAAAACATGGCCTGAAGTTATGCAAAAGTATACTAGTATTATTCACTTACAGTACCATATTTATATGCAAAGGGACCAGGAGTATCTTCCCATATCCATAGCTCCACAGGATATTTCCACAAAGGTTCAGTAATACCATTGCTTTTCAGACTGCTATTGCTTTCAGGCTACTATTCTTGAGAAAAATCATGTATGGAAAAAAAAGTATTTTCAGGACTCTGGCCAGATTTTCCTCTAAAATTTAAATCTGCAACAGGACATTCTCCTCATCAAGCAAACAAACAAATACAACAGCATACCTGTTCTCCATATGAGCTGATCAGTGAGCATAACCACAGGGTCAGTCACAGGATGGCAAACATAAAGAAGGATTATTTTTCTTGTAAGAATTTCTTTGAGGGATTAATCAGATTTAATCATGTGTGGGATCCGCCTATAGGTGAATAGTGTTTGGTAAATTGGATAATGCAAGACAGAGTCTTCCCATACTACCAGGTGAATGGATCTGACCTTGCTTTGGTTGGTGCTGACTGAAAATGTTTTAATAAGGGTGCTGCACAGTAACTTATGCAAAACAAGCTGGTACTGTCTCTCCTGCTCCTTGAAGACCAAAATCTGAGTTAAAGAAAGCTACCTTCACAATTTGTCTTAGCTGTCATCCAAGTTAGTGGTGTCAGCAGTGAAACAGAAGCCTGCCTGGACAAGCAAACACAAGTTTCTCAGAACTATCTTTGGGTTCTTGCTGGTGCATATTGGTGAGGGAGGTCTGTGCTGATTCCTTGGGAGGTTAATGGGTCCCATTGCTAGGGCAGCAGTTAGTGCAAAACATTATTGCCTCTTCACTAAAGTGTAAAAAGGGAAAATAACACTAATTTGGAAGCATGTTTTCATGTGTTACATTTTTAATTCTAGTAGGTATTAAATCTATGTGTGAACATGGCACCTGGAAAGAGATTTCAGAAACCTTTGGGAGTTTTCCTCACAGAAGACATCAATAAGCAATTGCACCGTAGTACAGAGGAGGTCATAGTCATTTCTGTGTCAGATGATGATTATCTAAAGACAAATTGAGGTGCTGAAATTTAATATCAAATGGCCCCTGGGATATATAAGAATCTCTTTTACAAGCTCACGGGGACTGGAAAAAAAGTATATATGTACTAATAATTTCCAATAACATATACAAGAAATTTTCAATAGCAGCAGCATTTGGTAAACTGCTAAGACCTCTTTTGGCCTGCAGGTGCCTGAAGGTGCTACAAAAGAATTGAAGATAAGGCCATGTAGTGATAGGACAAAGGGGAATACCGTCAAATTGGAATACAGTAGGTTTAGATTAGATATTAGGAAGAAATTCTTTATTGTGAGGGTAGTGAGGCACTTAAACAGACTACCCACAAAAGTTGGAAGTGTCCAGGTTGGATGGGGCTTTGAACAACCAGTTCTAGTGAAAAATGTTCCTGCCCGTGGCATGGGGGCTGAAACTGGGTGATTTCTAAAGTCCAATTTGACCCAAACTATTCTATCATTGTATGATAATTAAGAAGAGATAATTACTTGTGTCTCCATGACTGGGAAAAAAAAAAAAAGCAAACCCAACACCACCAAACAACAACAAACAAATAAACAAGAACAAAAAAAACTAAACAAAACAAAAACCCCAAACAAGCAAACAAACAAAACCCCCAACAAACCCAAGAACCAACAAAAAAACCCAAAAAACCCTAAACAAACAGAAAAACCCAAGTCAATTTTTCAACACTTTTTAGGTATTTAGAAAGGTGACACTTACATAAAAACCTTTCTATTAAAGTGAAATATAATTCTACAAAAAAATTCTCACTCCATGGACTTGACACTCATGCAAGGACTGTTTTTTCAACAGATAGAGACCTAAGAAGTACAGCAATGCTGAGATAAGTTTAAGCAATAATAATAGTGTGATTCTTATTTTCAGAACACAGAAGTTTTTTATGTCAGTCCTTTAATCAGAAATTCCAGGGAGCATTTTGTAATATTGCACCAAAAAGCTAGTCTCTGTTTCAGAATACATTTAAGATAGGGGTGTCTATCCTCTTAGACCTTTCTAATAATCCAATATAAATATATAAAAAAAGAATGCTGCATTTTTCAGATTTCAAATAAGTCCTTATACTGCATTTCTAGTTGTCATTGGCCTTATTTGATCACTCTAAAGACACCTCACCTGTTAGATGAAGTAGCTTCTAAGCTAATCACATGCGTTTTCAATTTTCCCACTTTTTCAAAGATCATGATGTTCTTTTCAATATGGTGATCCTAAACAATAAATGCTTTAAAAGTGGGGTTTTTTTTTCAAGATAAAGTGCCTCAATACATGGACAAATGGTCACATAAAATGTCCATATCCCTATTAATTCATTCTCTGCTTGGTATTGAAGACATCTGAACCTGGGGAGAGGTTTTGTTTATGTGTCGCTTACAAAAACTCCACAAAATATAAAAAACAAACCAGAAAGCAAAACAGAACGTAAATCTAGCTGAAGTATCTTTCTCCATTTTCTTCTCCTAACCATGTCTGTGTTTGCGATTTTTTAAATTTATTATATAAAGGTATCTCACCTTCTTAAGAGAAAACTCAGAAGCCTCCTTAACTCTTACTTTTACTTCAGGGAAAAAATAAAACTATTTTCATAAACATCAAGCATTTTTAGATTAACCTAATTCACTAAAGACTTTAAAAAGAAATTTCCTTCTGGGGTATGTTTCTCTATTAAGTGATCCACTTAGCAGTACAATATGGTTTTCTAGGCAAACAAAGTGTGGCCAGATTTTACATTAGGTATAAAACAACTGGTTTTTATACTTTTCCAATATACATGGAAAACAGAACAGTATTCACATCTGCGAATAACATTTTTTTAAATCTACATAAATAAATGTAATCAGACAGGTACTAAGATTTAAACAAATAATTTTGTATTTTTTTTGCAAATGGAGTCATAGGGATAGGCAATTCTTCATATTATATCAAATTCATCAGTAATTTTCTTACTTTTTAAAGGTTTTTGGTAGGGTTTTTTGCTGTTGCTTTGTTGTTGTTCTGAGAGAGGATGTATTTAAAAAAACAGAAAAAAGGAAAGTCACAATTCACTCAGTGTTTCAGAATATGTATAATCTTTGCAGATATATTTATTGCTGCTTTTTTGGTTCTGTTTCTATATATTTCTATGCTGTTATTTTTTTCTTGTAGAACTCTTCATATGTATATTTTTATTATTATGCTACAAATGATTAGTCAACAGAATTCTCTTAGAAGATCCATATTTACATTAATATCCATGTAGCAAACTTAATTGAGCAACACAAGATTGGTATTTTGTTATTGATGTCTTTGCTGCATCATGAAGGCAGCAATTTAGCACTAAACTATAAATAGAAAAAATACGGTGGATGAAACTGGCTTGTCTTGTGTTTTTAATATTCCCTTCAGGGTAAAGTATGACATAACCTAATTACAGTGGTGGAGGTTTCACTGCAGGGAAAACCATTCTTATTCCATTTGACAATCAAGTAATTATCTTCTCTACTGGATGTTTTACTGGATACTACTAATTAAGTCATCCACAGAATTAATTTGAAATTTAGGAAATGGGGCTAGTCTTATAAAAAGTTGGCCTTCAAGAATGCCAATATTTTTTTAAAAACCCATTCATTTTGGTGGAGTTTTTTAAATGCTACCTGTCAGAGTGCTTACTTAAGCAGAAAGCACGTGTTCTTTCTGACTACATCACTGCTTTTTATTTCAGGGCATGGACTCAACTTGCAGTTGCTTCATTCTCCTTGGGGCTGTAGGGCTTCTGCTGAGTGTGCTCAGAGCAAGTACTTAGAAACAGTAATAAAAGTGATGACAGAGCAGAGTAAGAGCGAGTAGATGATAACCGGCAGAGTTAGGGGGGAGACAACAGGACTCAAAATTCCATTTAATTATACAGATGTTCCAGGAGAGGCAAAGACTGGAACACAGTATCTCACATTATGAAAGGACCTGCAAGGAACTCTAATCTGTGTCTCTACTAATAGAAGAATCTGCAAGAAACCCTACCCTAACCTTAAATTTGTGGTTAAAATCGGATAATTTCATACTCCATCCTCATGCTCAGCTTATTTCTTATTTCCTCTTCAGTTTTTCCCTATCTGTATAAAATATTTGCTCATCCTTTCCAGATTATACAATCTCAAGAAAAGCCAACACTCTGATTTTATAAGCATAGTAGGTCAGATCTCTCAGTCTGTTTCAGAAATAAGGAACTTATCACTCATTGATTTAAGTTTATTTCGGGGGCTTATTATCAGTTAATAAACAAAACCAGTAGATTATAGGTTTTTTTAAATTATCAGTACTGTCCTCACCCATAATACCTTCTTGTTCTCAGGAAGACACCTTTTTTTACCTTGCAGAGAATGCATTTTAAAAGACTGTATCAAGTCAAATATTAACAATATAATTTGCCTTTTAATTTCCTGTACTGGTATCCTGAAAATCTACTGATAAAAATTTAGGAAAGAACTTTATAAAAACATCACCTGTGTCTTATTAAAATGTATCTCATATATAAACATATTTCAACACACATTTCTTAATTTTTTTTTCCTGAAACATATTTTCTTATTTTTAAACTACTTGATGTGATTTGCAATCACATTACTGGAAATAAAAATCATCCCACTCTTCATTGGATAGACTGCAAGAAAACATGAAATTATTAAAGACAAACATTTGAAAATAAAGTTTCCTAAAAGATTTTTGCACCTATTTTCTCACTGTCAGAAACCTAAAGAAAGGAAACACGTTTCCATCAAAGTACACACTAAAAAGGGCTCTGTTGAAACCCTGACATACATACACAGAAGTTATACAAAAGTTATTTCTCATCTATAGGTGCTCCATAAGCACATGGCATATAAATGCATTTCACTATACAAATGTAAAACACTTCAAGCAACATGAACAAAAGGTAATCACATATACATAATTTATGCATTTCCCTAATGTAGCACAATTGGCATTGTAGCTCTTAGTTAAGTTAATGTTAGGAGTATTTAGAATTGTAGGTAATTACCTTTTCTGGTTTTAGCTCTGTTGTGTTTAAATCTAGTCAACACAAAATATACTTGGATTGAATTTGCAGTATTGAGTGTAGCATTCCTTTGACAGATTGATTATAATTGTCTTGCTACTATTATAATTGTCTTGCTACTTCAGTGTAAATTTAAGGGTCCTGTTATTTCTAGTAAGTGTTGTGACTTAAAGATTAAAATATGCCATTCTTTCTTGGTCTTACTTGAAAAGGCCATTGAACCATCACTGACAAAAAAGAAGAAAATGTTTCATCATCTCCATTAAACTCTAATGGATTAAGATATTTGTGTTCACAAGTTTCTACTACTTCTTGTTCAGCAACTACATAAGACTTCAAAGTAAGGATAATACTGGATGCCATTTAAAAAAAAATAATAAAGCACCATAGAATGTCTGTCTCAAAGCACAAAAAAATTTCCAAAGACAAAATAGAATCTTTTTCAATCTCATATTGTCAAGAAAAAGCTAAATACACCATGTATTGGAGTGAAAAGAAATGTATTATGACTCAAATTCTTTTTCCTTAAGCAAACAAATTCCACCTTTCTCAACTTTTAAAAAGACAGCTTTCTTTGTACACAGGAGAGAATCTAGGCAGGTACTAGAAAGAAAACCTCCACTCAAAGGTCTGTCAAGTTAAACCAGAGATGCTCATGTCAGACTGCTGCTACAGAATCTGTAGCTGATGAATCTATTTCTTTTATGTATGTATTATGTTTTTTCATCAGAAATAATGTACATCCTACTTGCAGAGAGGAGGGGTGGAGCATGGCTAGGGTGCTGCAGCCTACCACACACTTCTTTCCAGGGATGCACGGTTTCAGGAGGAAGAAATGGATGAACGTACACCAAAAGTGTGCCATTTTGTACGGTTTCTTCTTCAAGGAAGTTTCCAGAACCAGCATTGGGGATTCTATTCCCTTTCCCCAGAGGTGCTTGTCCCTTCCTGTCCTTCAGGAGGATGTGGCCCTGGGCAGCAGATGCAGCTGAGCCTAGCAGAGTGAATGCACCGCAGGCACTGGGGGCAGAAGCAGCCACAAGGAATGAAGCAGCAGCATATATATATATATATATATATATATATATATATACTGCCAAACACAGCCAAGGTGGCGAACACCGACAGAGGAGCAGTGCAGCATGGAGTCAAATTCCAGGGGAGTGGGTGGTGCAACACAGACAATCCAGCTTTTTAGGGGTTTGTCTGTCGTTGCTCTCTGCTGTCTCAGGCTCAGGGAGGGGGAACACAGGCTGCAGACAACATCCACCATCTCTTTTTTTCCTGAGGACGCCACATGGTGCATTCAACGTCTTTTGTCTTGGGAAAAACGGCATCACTGCCAAGGTATAGGAATACCCACCACCTTGTCTTAATCCCAGGGGCCCACCAGGAATTGTTATTGTGGTTGAGCACCTCTTTGTGTGTAAATCACCTTATTTTTTTGTACACCTACATTATCAATACTGTTGCTGTTACAGCTCATTTCTCATCCCATTGCTGTTTGTTTTCAGCAAATTGTTATCTCAACCCATAGTCTCTGCCTTTGTTCCTTTCTCACCAGAAGGGTGTGAAGAGGAAAGAGGGAGGCTTATTTAGAGTTAATTCCCAGCTGGTTTTAAACCAACACAAAATAAAAGCAAAACAAAAATCTCTGTGCTTCTCCATTCTGTATTGCCTAATTCACTAATGAGTTTCACTGCAGTTCCCATAGCATCACTTTATTTAAGGTCTGTCCTATTTCTCTTCAAAACAACAAATCTGGCTATATGTGGAGTATTTTGGTAACTACCTGAATTTCATTTTCAATCATCTATTAACAGCTTTGTGGATACAGAAGTGACAGCAGCTAACTTTAGAAGTAAGTTGGAATAGAAATCTTCCACTACGGACCTATCTCATCCTCCAAGTTAGCAGACCCTTGTAAAAAGCCACTTAAATATGTGGTAAAATTAATGTTGTTTTAACATTTGCACTGAGATCCAAAATTTTCAAATTTTCTTTTTTTTGTTCTTACATTACTCTAAGGCAGCTGCCATTTCAGACAGTGCTTGAGACTGAACCTTCATCTCAAAAGCTAAAAGCAGAAGACTCCTGCTGAGCTGGAGCAGATAGCTGAAAACAGAAAAAAAAATTTTAAAAATTGCCATTAATATCATTTAATATAGTGTAATCTTGTAATCACATGTTCAGAAGAAGTGAAAATTTAGGGTGGTGATAGGGGAGCAGAAACAAAAGATGACAAGTTCTAACCCCTTGTCTACTCTACCAGGACACTGCCAGGGAGTATTGACAATACTATACTGTTTTTATCTCTAGCTCTTTCTTGAAATTTATGGCAGTTAAAGTATTTTTTGATGCAATCAAATTCTACTAAAATGAGCTACAACATCTGGACGTCACATGCATTTAAATGATATGACAAAATTAGGTAAAATTCAGTGAAATTCTTTATTTACTTATCTATTTATCATCTAGTATATAAAATGGACAGCAATGAATTTAGTGGCAACTACGCTCAGGCAAACACATCTTTAAGGGGAAGCATAACATTCATTATTTCTGCTTCCAACTCATTCATTTACAGCTCATGTAATATTTTTGTAGTGAAACCTATTGTACAAAATATGTATGATGAAGCACTCTATCAAATATAAGATATGTATTACATTCTAGAACTGTTCTGCTTTATTTTGCAGCAGTAGGGAGTTTTTAGATAAAAAAAGATTGTTTCCTACAGCTTCAGTTGCATAAACTCATGTGGTCAAAGTTACTCTTTCTCAATCATATGACATTTACACACATTTTATGTGGTTTCTGAAGGTTATTCTCTAAATGTGGAACTCTAAATGGATAAATGACAGTGTCAAAGTCATTTCACTGCAGCCACTGAATGGCTTTGAAATACAAAACAACAGGTTCTGTTTACTTTTATCTTTATTTCCACATTTTGAAAAATTAAGCGAAATCTTGTTTAAGGGATCACTCAAGAGATACCTTAAACAAGATTTTACTTAATTTTCAAGCTTCACAAGATCAGAAAGTTCTACTGATGCCATCAGAATACACGGAGTAGCAATTACAACAAATATGTAGTGGTTTATTGGCAAATACAGTGACTGGAGGTTTTTTGGGGTTGTTGTTTTTGAGGTTAATTTTTTTTTTATTTCTAAAAAGCTATAGTTTTAAGCAGGTACTTCAATAAGTTATATTGAAACATAAAAAAGGAATTGGTAAGAATTCACAGCAACATTTTTTCTCTCCCTCAGGTTTTTTCAAACCTTTTGTTCCATCAGTAGCTAGCAATGCTTGCACGCAAGCCCTAATTAGATTTCAGGTACTCATCATTCCTTCATTCTTTGTAATAAGTCTGATGAAACTAGAGAAAAACCCCTCAAATAATCTAGATAAATATCATATTACCTAGAGGACTTGTATTGCCTATTCTCTATTGAGGTCTTTTTTTGGTGCTGCTCAAGATGACTGGAATAGGATTTTTTAAATGATCTGATATGAAAAGAAAAATGTATAAAATATATGTGTGATATGCACTTCTAAGATGAAAAATGTTGTAAAAATATCTCATATGCAAGCAGATCTCCTTAGCTAAAATAAACTATAATTATGCTGTACTTTGTTTTAGGAAAACATGATCACAAATAATTCATTGACACTGTTTAGGAGCAGCTTCAGAGCAAACAAGAAGATTTGCCTTCCCACAAATAGTGAATATACACAGTGAAATATACTACCAAAGAATCACGTAAAGGCTAAAAGTATATTAACTAAAACAGTGAACAATATAGTCACCTTCATCCTGTTGAGTTACACAAGCATGGAAACTCCTTAAAATTTTAGTTGCTTCAACCTGTACCACGGAAAGATCTGCACTTCCCTTCAATATCTTCTTTATGATTGCCATCAGTGATAATATGCCAGGGTGCTCAGCACTAAAGTGCCAATTTTCTTTCCTTAACCTGCTGTTACTGAGGAGCAAGATCTGCCTGCTCCCCAGGTGGAAGAAGCCAGGAGCTGAGGGTGAATTCAAGGCTGCCCTCCACTGACATGGATCCAAAGCACTGAGGCTGCAAGTCAGGGTCAGGGTCAGAGAATGTGGCTAGGGAGAGCCTCAATTCAGTGACAGCCTGGTAAGACCAGTAGAGAAAGCCATGCCCATGGTTGGGTTGGGATTGGGGTGATAAAAAAACAGGCAGCCAAGTCAATCATTATTTTAATGACCTGAGAGTGTTGTCTACACATTTCATCAAGCAGGTGGCCTTATTTTCCACAAGGGTACCTGCAGAGCTAAACACATTTGAGTACAGGGGTTTTACTGAAATTTTTCTTATGGTGCATAATAAAACTCTCACTGATTATTAAAATCAATGCATAATATGCAATTAGGAAAAAACCCGTCAAATCTGACATTTAAAAAAAAGAAGACAGTTGATAGAATTCATTATCTTCATTATATCAAGACAGCAAGACTTCTTATGCCTAGATTAGACAAAATTTAGTGAAAGTTCGCATTTTAGGACAACAAGCCTTTGTGAACTAAATATATTTCATGTAAACTATATGACAGTTATAATCCATTATTTTCCCCCTAATTTTTATGGGCTTATGCACTAAGAAAGACCATACATATCTATCAGGAATTACCATACATTTTGTGTAAGTATAAATTAAGCTGTAATAGAAAGAGTAGAATTAAAATATTTCAAGGTCCCACAAGGCTTCTGTTTTATCCATACTCTGTGTTCATCTTTACCTGAACATCAAGCCATTGTCAAGAAATAGATAGAAATTTCAAACAATTGTGCTTTTTCACACCAAAGATGCAAATTCATTATTTTCTATGAAATTTAGCCAATAGTATAAATTATTTATATAATATGACTGCAAAGACTTAAAAAAGAATGAGATGTATATATCACAACCTTGTAACCAAAGGGATGTACTAGTGAGCTAGAAAAACCTCCCAAACAATATTTACAGAAGCATGTTAGAGAAGCTAAGTAGAACTGCCTATCCCAGGAAAATCTCAATTCCGAGTGAGTTCTTCCAGAACAAGTGCAATATGATTCTCTGGCTAAACTCTTTTTACCTGTTCTATAACCTCTGCTTTAATGATCTGTTATGCATATGATAAATACTGCTGTGCAAGAAATTACATTCAGGCAAAAAATCCAAAAAACCTAGTTATTTCACCTTTAAAAGAAGAAATTAAAATTGCATTAATTTATTTTAAGAAATACTAATAATATCAATACCTCATTCTTGTTTCATAATTTACAGTGAATTAAAACCTTTTTTTTTGTTTTGTTTTTCTGGTAAAAGAAATATAAAAAATGCCTTTTTCTCTACCCTGAAATGCATTCAAAGCTCAAACATACTATCTTTATCAGCTAAATTATGCTGGACATTGCCTGTAATGTGACAACTTGAGCATCAATGTCTGCTCAGCAACTTACACACCACATACCTGGTAACATGGTAGAAGAAAAAAAAAATGGTATTTAGTCAATCACAGTCCTTGTGATTGATGAAGTAATCACTTCACAAATGTAGACCTGGTCTCAGAGTTGGTTTACACCACAGTGGTCATGTAAAGGTTTTTGAGTATTGCTTCAATGTTATATGTAACCATTACCTAGTAGAGTCTCTAGAATACGAATATCAAAACTGAGTTGAAGTAGATGTCCAGAGTGAGTTTTAGAACAATAATTTTCAGGTAGAAGAATAGATGAGTGGAAGCTAAGATTCTCACTGACTTGAAGAATAAGCAGATTTACATGGCTTGTATTCTATATTACAAAGAAGAAATGTGGTGACTGGGATGGACAGAGGTGTCACTGTGAAGCAAGCATAAAACTAAGTACTGCCATGAAATTAATAACACTTTTTAATTACAAAGTATTTTCAGTTACAAAGTATTTTCAGTTACAAAGCAATGGGGACTTTTAATTTTTTTCAATTATTATTTTCAAGTATACTAGCACGACAATTAACTGGACATATTGATGACGCTAAAGTTTCCTATTTCTCCTGGCTATGGAAACATTCTTTTTCTATATCTTTTAATTCCATCTCAGTATGTCCCAAATTTTACTTCTACTTTCACATTCGATTACTTTATTAAGATTTTTGTTGGTTTTGTCTATTTGTTATAAATTATACTTACTAAAAGTGAGGTATCATTTAAGTGCTGTTAGCTTGGATTTGTTTTGTTTAAAAGGGCAGAGATTTTTCTGCTCTGCTATAGTATTATGCCCATGCATGACCCACAATGATATTTTTCCACCAGCTTTTCCACCAATACACCTGATCAGTGTACTCTTGGGATCTGTTTGATATTGTTTTAAAGTTTCTCAGGCGTGCTGACTTTTGTGTATGTCTGTGAGTTGAAGACTTTAATTTTTCCTGTATTTTTCCTGCAGGAAATTTCCTGTGTATTTTTCCTGCAAGACATATTGATAATTTTAATCTCTAACAAACTGGCGATTGAATTTGCTGTAACAATATTACTTTTAGTTCTTGCTTTTTGTTATCCCCCAATCTAGTTCAGCTAGAGGTCTCTTGGAAACTTCCTGAATAAAGGTCAAAAGTTTGGCTCTAACCAGTGTATCTTGTGACCTTTAAAACTAAAATGTCTCTTGCCTATTGTTAATTAAAGTATTTGAGGACACCAAACTGAGCAGTGCATCTGACATGCCTAAGGGATGGGATACCACTCAGAGGGATCTAAACAAACTTAAGAAGTGGGCCCCCATGGGAATCTCATGAGTCTTAATAACACCAAGCGCAAGATGCTGCACCGGGGTTGGAGCAACCAAGCACAGACTCATTTCAGCACAGGCTGGGGATGAACAGACCAGATCAGCCCAGCTGAGAAGGGCTTGGGGGTGCTGTGGGTGAGAGGCTGGACCTGATCCAGCCATGGGCACTCCCAGCCCAGAGAGCCACACGTGTCCTGGGCTGCATCCAGAGCAGGGTGGGCAGCAGGGCAGGGAGGGGATTCTGCCCCTCTGCTCTCCTCTGGTGAATGGTCCTGCTCCAGCTCTGTAACCCTCAAGACAGGAAAAAATGTGGAAGCAGGTCCAGAGGAGATATACAAAAGCTATCAAAGAGGTAGAACACCTGTTCTAGGGCTGAGTTGTTCAACCTGAAGTAAAAACATGCCCTGTTACTATATAAAGGGGGCTTAAAACAAAGAAAGGGCAGACTTTTTGCTAGGACCTTTATCAACGGAACAAAAGGTAACAATTTTAAACTAAACCAGTGTAGATTCAGACTAGGTGCAAAGAATAAATTTTTTATAAATGTGATGAAACACTGGGACAGGTTACACAGAGGTGGTGAATGCACCATCCCTGGAAACACTCAAGGTCAGGCTGGACAGGGCTCTGAGCAACCTGATCTAGTTGAAGATGTCCCTTCTAATTGCAGGGGGGTTGACCTAGATGACCTTTAAAGGTTCCTTCCAACGAAAACCATTTAATTCTCTGAGTCTACAATTCAATAAGTTGATTTTATGATTCTTGATTTTTGATTCTATGAGTCTTGGGGTTCTCCAAGGTTCAGTACTGGGGCCAGTGCTGTTCAGTAACTTTATTGATGACCTGGGGAAGGGGATTGAGTGCACCCTCAGTAAATCTGCAGACGACACTAAGTTGGGTGGAAGACAAAACCACAGAGGGATCTGAAGAGGTTGTAAGAATGGCCCAATGGGATGACATTCCACAGGGTGAAGTGGTGGGTCCTACACCTCGGGCACAACCACCCCAGACAGTGTTACAGACTTGAGGCAGTGTGGCTGGAAAGTGGTCAAGGAAAAGGGCCTGGAGGCGCTGGTTGATGGTGGCTGAACATGTGCCAGAGTGTGCCTGACAATGGCATCCTGGCCTGAATCAAAAATAGTGTTGTGGCTGCAGCTCTTCACAGAGAGGAAAACACACAACTTTCCCAGGCATTGTCCTGGGGAAGGCTGTTAGAAGATCAGAGAAAAGAAGGATAAACATTTCTTATCTTCACTTGCTGCACCCGTTGTTTTGCACTTGTGGAATATGTTATGGAGATTTGTTTACCAAAGGGTGGTTTCTTGATTGGCCAATGGTGATGGCTGATTAATTGATTAATTGACCAATCTGTTCTGTCTGTATCAAACTGTCTGTAAGGGCAATGAGTTTCTTAAAAAGTATAGCACAATAAAGCCATTGATCAGCCTTCTGGAATGGAGTCAATGCTAATTATCACCTGGCAGAGACCCATGCCACGACATAGTGTGGCCAGCAGGACCAGAACAGGGATTGTTCCCATGTATTCAGCACATTTGGGATGTGTATTTGGGATGTGGTGAGGCCACATCCCAAACCCTGTGCTTAGTTCTGGGCCCCTCATTCCAAGAAGGACATTGAGGTGCTGGAGTGTGTCCAGGGAATGGCAATGGAGCTGCTGAAAGGTCTGGAGAGCAAGTCCTGTGAGAAGTGGCTGAGGGAGCTTGGGGTGTTCAGCCTGGAGAAAGGGAGGCTCAGGGATGACTTTATTAGTCTCTACAAATACCTGAAAGGAGGGCGTAGCCACGCGGATGTGGGCCCATAAAGAGTCAGGGGAGGTTCAGACTGGACATCAGAAAGAATTTTTTCACTGAAGAGGTCTTCTGGCAATGGAACAGACTGCCCAGGGAGGCCTGGAAGTGTTCAAGAAATGAGTGGATGTGGCACTTTAGTGCTGTGGATAAGCTAGCATGGTTGTGTTAGGTCAAAGCATTGATGATCATGGAAGTCTTTTCCAATTTTAATGATTCTGTGATTCTTCGGTTCTGCAGTTCTCTGGTTCCATTACAGTAAAATAGAACTAACTTCTCTGTGAAGCTTATGTAGGGTTGCAATCTAGTGTTTTCCTGCAACAATTAGCTAATCCATATTTTTGGGCTGAGCAAAATATTTGTGGCTAGATATTAATTTTGTGTAAGTACAAGTAAGTTAATAAGAAGACAAGCCTTCGAAAATTCGTAATTGTTTCATGCACAGGAGTCCTGATTCAGTAACATTTTTATTTCTAGTGCTTTTCTCGCAATTCCAAGGAAGGCACAACTCATGCTTTTTTCCTGAATTTTTTTTTAAACAATAAAGTAACTTAAGCTAATAACAAACTCTCTTAAAAGTTGGGCTATTGTTAATTGCCTTTGATTCTCTTTTCCTCAGGTGTGGCCAAACAACCTTTCAATTATCAGTGATAGTTGTTGGAAAAATTTAAATTAACATGTCTTCTTCTCCACCTTTTTCAAATAAATGTCATGCGTATATAATGAACCAAATCTCTAACCTGACTTTTTGGAAGCTACATGAGTTAAAAGGCATTAATGTAAATACATGATACATTCAATTTCAAAATTCACCACCATGCTTCCTCAGTGATTTTTAACTCTGTGTTACTGCAGTTTTCTTACAGTGTAATATTTCAACATGATGGATCTATTTCACTTTCCAATCTTTTAAATTATTTTACTATTTTTCCTCAATATTAAGAAAAATAAGCTGTTTCATTAAAAAAGTAAAGTTAAATCAGTCAAGTACCCTCTGTAGGGGTTGGGAACTAATTTTGATAAATCCCAGAACATTTTTCACACAATAATAGAAAGGTAATTATATTTTGCTGTAATGTATTCAGTTAGGAGTGTAATTGATACCTATTGTGCTCATAGTTTATATAATTGTGTCACTTTTATTTATCTTTTTGCTTTCAAAAAGATTTTTTAGAGATACTTTATTTGTATTTGAAGAAGATAGTAAATTGCTGTAGATTGTGAAAAATTAGTGAAGCAATCACAAAGGGATGAAATATTCTGACAGTTATTGAGCAATAATCTAGTACTTCAAGGTTAGACATTACAAAAGTCAGTGGCAGTGTATTATTATCTTTATTATTGATCTACTAATACAAAATATATCCTGATCTCAGATCTCTCTCTGGAACTCAAGAGAATCTTTTTTTCCAAAGATGCATTGAAGTTTGAGCATTTTGGTCTGATGTGAGATTAATGATACCTGCATGGCTTAGGTATACCGAAAACTTGCTAAAAGAAACAGGATTTAAGATGCCAGTGATGTCAAAGTAGCAGGTGGTTCTCCAGATTGTTAGGGAAAAATTACCTCTGATGAAAGGGGGAACTGGTTATTCCTATTTTAAAATTATCCAGGATATGATTTTAATAGTAATTCCTGGAGTTGCTGCTGAATACTTCCCCTAAGTGTAATAATGCAGACAAGGTGATCTTCATAAATTACCCCTATTTTTCACTCTATTTCTTCATGAAGAAGAAGAAAAAAAATCATTACTGTTTATTCATGTTGATATTGTAATATTTTCAAGCAGTGCTAAAGAAGCACATTTGCAAATGAGTGTAATCTGTAGAATGAGTGCACTATGGGGAAAAAAGTCTAAAAAGAAAGAAAGAAAAAAAAAAAGGTCTCTGTCTCAAGAACAAAAAATATTTATTTAGAAATACACCAGATACTGTATATAGAATATTTACCCCCTCCTCTGGTCTGAAAATCCCTCAGAAGTACAAGGAATCCACCTTAACTCTGATTTTAAAAACACAAAATTTTCAATGGCTTTGAAGCTAATAGAATTGAATGAAATTATAAAAAAAAAATCTTAGTGTATCTTTGCTTTCCAGAGAGAGGGAACTTTCAATCCTGTGAGAAAGCCCTTTAGGTTCAACGTGGCGCTCTTTCTGCTGCACCTAGTGGTGTGTGGAGGCAACATGGGTTGGTTCAGTGATCTTCTCTGCTACAAATACCACATCATCTTGTAAAAACAAATAAAAAACTCACTGTCACTGGATGTCAAAGACTGCCAGACTCCAGATATTGGCTGGAGTCTGGGGAGCCATTTACAGGTTATGAGGGTTGTCCCACACCAATCCTGGTCCTGGTGATTTCTAGAGAAGCTAAGGACTAGCTCTGATACAGACTCCCAGCCTTATCTACATGAGGTCTTTAATCTTTCAGTGTTTAAAATGTGTGCATTTTAAAACTGAACAGCAGTGCCTTCTCATCTATCTATCATATTCAATATTCCTTTGTATTTTGACAAGGTTGTATTGGTGCTTCACACAGCAGGATTCCTAATTGGTTTCAGTGGGGATACAGAGAGACAGGGCAGTGGAGAGGCACTGAAATGCACAGGCTTTCAAGGAAAATCTGCCTGCTGATAGCCACAGGTACATGGTCCTGTCAATAGGAGCAAGTCAGAGCACTGCTTTCTGGGCCTACTACCAAATTAACAAGGCCTAAATTAAGTCAGAGCCTATCAAAATGAGCCACATTTGTAATTTGAATAATGGCAGAACTAGGTACTCCAGTATTTGGTGGTCAGGGACTTCGTAAAATTCTCTACTACATGAATTGTATCCTGAAATTTTCCATAACAGTAGTGCTAAAAGCACTAGATACTCACGTAATCTTGGAAATACACTTTTCCCAACAACCCCACATTAACATGGTACTCTTGAAATGCTGTCAAATAGACTAGTTGTTCTTTTTTTTAAGTTGTTCTTTTTTTTAAAGGTTAGTCTGTCTGCTGATGTGAAAAGCATAACTTTTCTGATACAATTTGGAGAAACCCAAGTATCGTACCAAATCCTCTGTCAATATTTATGCTGTATTTTAAAATGTGTGTTTCTTCCTACCTAAAAGTTTCTTCATGAGAAAACCTTCTTCTCAGAAGTTAAAGACACTTGAAATTCAATATTTATTTCAGTGCTCTTCTTGCACTTACTGTGGGACCTTCTATTACCAGAGAACTTGTTAGCAATGGTATGCAAGAATTCATGGAAGCTTAGATTATTTTGGGGGTTTTTTTTAGTTGGTTTTATTTTAACAGGAGACTTACTCCCTTTAAGCCTCAAATGAATTTTCATACGGTTTGATCCTTTCTCCCACTTTTATGCAAAAGGTCATATAATGCCCTAATTATTACTCTATTGTAAAATAAGAAATGAAACAGAAATAAATGGTATTTTGAACAGAAAAAAAATTTACAATGACCAGATGACTTTTTGTTTCTTTTAAAAGTTTTCATTATTAGATTGATTTTTTTCCTTTTTTTTTGTACACATGGAAGTTCTCTTCCCTACATTTTTTTTCCACTATTGATTCTTGATTATGTGGAGAAGTTATAAGAAACAGAGACGCTGTTACAACCCAAAATGTTACAAATATAATAGAAGACTTTCAGCAGTTTTCTAAAACAGTCTTTTCCAGATTGTTTTAGTGTCTGTGAAAGTATATCAAACAATGGGGAAAACAAACAGTGAATTTGAGTAGAATTACTACTATTGCATAAATGCAACTTTTTTAAACACATTAAACTTTCTCTATGTATTTACCAGCCCGAATATATGAATGTGTTCTAATTTTTGTGTTCTGTTACATAAGGCAATTTTTGCATCTTCTAAAGATTTGTAGTAAAAAGAATTGTCTGATTCAGCACACTGGGAATAAAATAAATTGATATTACTAGTAGAATTGTCTGGTCTTTTTTAAAATATGTTTTCAACAAAAATTAGTGACTGGCTTAATTGAAATGCTTGTGTCCATTTTTACTCTAATTATTTTATGTAAGTGAAACTAGTATGAAAAATGATGGATTACTTTGAATGTCACAGGCCTCAAGGATTAAGTCAAATGTTGCCATAAGTTTCCCAAACTGAGGACCCTTCCAAGTCAAAAAATATTTCTCAAAACATAATTACAGTTTTCCAGACACCAATAATTTTTAGTTTCTCTGCAGATGGCAACAGCTGAAGCAAACTGAAGTAATTCCTTCCATTTCAGTAGTTAGCAGACAACTTCCATTTCATGACATGAACATCCTATGTTATGTTGAACATATTTTTCTTCCTAAGTCCCAAACCTATTCTTTCTTAGGAATAGATGTTTATGAAGATTTTCTATAGCCTTCCACTATGGAAGAATCCCACTCTACTCCCACTGCCTTTTCCCATCCCATGGAATTTTTAAGTATTACCATGATCAGTAAGTACACACAAATAGTGCTGGATGTTTGGAGATCACAATATAGAATACTGACTTTTTTTCCCCTCAAGCTACAACATAGTGGACATGGGTCTGACATTTCTAATGAAGCAGCTGATGGAAACAAATGTTTTATACCATCAAATGTAATTGGCAAATCTGAATAGAAAAACAATTTTTTCAAATTTTGCAGCAACAAGTTTTGTTATGTAAGAGCAGTATTTTTGCTTCCAAATAGTTCAAATCAGTTTTATAAAGCTTAAAATACTTCAATAGGTTGTTTTGTTTTTTTTTAATTAAGCCCCTTAACTTGCTAAAGTAAAAGTCCACAAACTGGTTAATAAGTAAGAACTACATCATGCTCTAATTTTTTAAAAAGATTTATGTAAGTTAAATAAAAACTATACCATATTTTTAAAGATCCAAGTGGATTACCAGCAGAAAGGCTGGAGAGGCTGTACAGATTCTCAGTGAATGAGAAGTACCACAAACTTCAAATTGTTAGCAGTTTAATTCGACCTCTTCCCCTCAAGAATATAATGTTAAGAGTGAAAATACAGTAGTGATGTGTAAGTAGTTCCAAGCAATAAGATGCATGCTTTTAGGCTGTTTAGCAATAAAAAATGTCAAAAGCAGACCAAAATGTACTAAACCCAGTTTTCAACAAATGGTTTCAATTTTATAAGGAATCTTCCCAATCCGTAACATTACAGAAAAAATGTTTACATTAATTAGTCAACAACAAAGGATATGATGGTTAGAAACAAGATTTAGAAATCAAAGAAGGAATACATAATGGCATCACAGAATATGCTGAGTTGGAAGACACCCATGAGGATCATTGGCTCCCTAAGAGTCACACCAGCTGCCTGGAAGATTGTGCAAACACCTTTTGAACTCGGTCAGGTTTGGTGCTGTTACCGCTTCCTCGGGGAGCTGTTCAGTGCCCAACCACCCTCTGGTATCCACTGTTTCCTGGTATCCAGGGTAGCTGCCTTTACCCAACTTCATCCTTTTTCCTTGAGTAATGAGAGTGACAAGTTTGGTGCTTGTCCCTCTGCTTCCCCTCATGAGGATGTTGATGTTTATTTCCATTGGATGAAAGAGAAGCACAAAATCTAACCAAGGTTCTGGGCATATTCCTCTGCCTTGTGATTCACCTTTAATGTCAACAAGTATTTGTTTTTTCTGTTATTCTGGAAGATTTTCTATCAATCTGTGTAAAGGTTTAAGAAGAATCTGGGCTTCCTGGTAAGGTAATATTTAATTACTTTCATATCACCGGAAGAATTTCTTTATGTAGTAATGGAAAGGTGCAAAAAATTTACAGAAATATCTGTATCCTCTTGCTCTCTTTTGCATCAACTTCTGCAGAAATCCTATAAATTGACATAATTTAAAATGCACACTGAGAAGAATGTATTTTCTAACAAGTGAATTCCATAGAGTTATGTAAATACTGTGGCATTTCGTAAGATCTATTTGCATAGGTCAGCAGCCATTTCAGGTCATGTACAGATAAGATAGGAGACTAGCTGAAGTAATTTTGTTCTTGTTTCATTTAAAAGACATTACACATATATGTATGCATGTACTGTTGCAAAAGATTCTTTTTGGCCTTTATATACATAGTACTTACCAGATGGTTTTGCCTAATGTGCATGGAGAAAGAAATAGTACTCATTTATCTTAGGCTCTTCAAAAATAGTGAAAAATATTACATTAAATAAGACCGACGTTATGTTTTAATTTCAAGTACCAGGGACAGGCCTTAGATTTGTTTCACAGCACACAAAGTGATAGGATGATTGTAATATGGACTGTGATTTCCATCACTGTATCAATTCTTCAATGAAATCTTTAACAGTAATTTCACATATGGCACTGTAAAACCCAGAAGCCCACATAAATGAAGTGAGAAACATTAACTCTCTACATGTAGCTAAGCCTCTCTAGAAAAAAGTGGTTCCATACTGCTTGTGACAACCCGTCCTGAGGGGAACAGATGCTCTGCATTTTTCAGGCCCTATAAGTTATGCCATGCCACAATAATGTATCTGAAAACCCATGGGGCAAACACTGTGCATTCGGGTTCTTCAGTAGATCAGGCTCTACACCATCTCAGGGTGAGCTGATAAATGGAAGACAACCTTGAGCCCTGAAAGCAAGGCCAAGTTTTCACTGGGCTTTTGAGCCCACAACAAGAGTACTAATATCAAAAAAAAACCAAACAAAACAAAACAAAACAAAACAAAACAAAAACAAAACAAACAAAAAAAAAAACCCCAAACCTGTGAAAGGATATTAAAGCTACTTTAAAGGATAGGAAAGGAAAATTAGGAGGATTGCAGCACTTCTTTCAAATTTCATAATCAAATAATTTTTTTCCTAGTTTCTTCTTCTTCTTCCCAGAAGATTAAAGAGGAATCTAAAAGGCATATTCCAGTCGCTGTACACACCCTGCTCATGATCTCGATCACTGATCATCCTAAAAATCTTCCAAATTCACATGTGGATATATTCATATTCACTCAAATACAAGAAATTGACTACTCAAATGTTCATAGGCTTGACCTTTTCTAAAAACCTCCACAAACTATAGAAGTCAAAGACAGAATTAAAATTATGTTTCACAATTGCGTGTTGTAATAAAGGTAATTACAATGTTACAGTTGAGTTTCATTTTCAGAGTCTTATGATCAGCAAAAATTATTATAATTCTTGATTATAGCCTCTGCTGAATCACCTGACAAGTGTAATACATTACAAGAGTGCAGATTTTTTATGCCTTCTCTGAAGAAAGAAGAAACACCAAAAGAAGAGGAAAAAATTTAAAGCCCCAGAGAGCTGCTTTTAAATGAATTGACCACCCTCTCACTAATTAACTCTCCTTAAGCCCTTCTTTTATTTCTAGCCCATATGTCAGTGCTAGTCTTTTAATTATCAAATGGTATGTAAGCCTTTTGTACAGTATTTTTAAGCTTTCAGAGACTCTGCCAAGCTGCATCATGCACCTTTTCCTTAAGCAAAGATAAAGAGGCCTTATAACAGACCTGTTAGTCCTGCTAATTAGTTGATGCTTTTGACATTCTCTCCCTAAATGCCTAAACATTTGTCAAAGATGTTGTCAGATCTTCCTTCTGTATTCTAATGTCTTTTTCATCTGCATGGCCACTGGCCCAAACCGAAGTAAATCACCTATATAATCCTTTGAACATTTTCAAAGTACTGAGGGAGGAAGATGAAATGTGAGTACATCCACAAGCAGACTGCTGTACTCCAAGCAAATGACTACAGTAATGACAAAAATATCCCGGACAGGTTGGTGAAATTTATTATTGGCTTCTACAATCAGAAATGACACAAAGACCGTCAGATAATATATCTTCCATGAAGAGTCATCCTTCAGGAATGCTCAAGAAATCCTTCTTCCCATTATAATGGATCATTTTACCAGATTTGTACGTTTCGGTATATTTAACACACACTAGGACAATTGTTTTTTGTCACTTGAAAGCATGTCTTAGAGAAACACCTTCTTCTGCAAAGATATTCAGTAGTCTACACTTTTTATAAACTTCTTTTTAGCTGAGATTACATCTGTGGAATGCTCTGATTTAAGATTAAATATGAATACTTGCAGGCATGTACGTTTCACAATACTGACATACAAGATAAGGACACACAAGGACATATAAACCCTGTAATCAGTTTTTGAAGGTTGTCCTTGTAGCAAAAGGACCAAAACACAGACTTTGAAAACTGCAACTCTGCCTGAAAACCAGCGTTTTCAGCAGACTTGAAAGGCCCTGAAAGAAGAGAAGATAGTAATTACAGGACTGTTAGGGATTTTTTTTCCAAGGATGCATTATTCAGATAATCTTCCAGGTGACAGTACCAAACTGCACTAACCAAAATGAGCACTTGTGCTCATACACAGATTAATGCAAATGATTGTCAGGCATAAGGTCTTAATGAATGCAACTAAGAGATTTACAATAGCATTTTACAGTTATGAGGGATAAAATATTCTCCAATTGTATAAATAGTAAATAACATTAGCACTACACTTTGTAATATTTTTGATCCTAAGAAGCTTAAAGCAAAATCTTCCATTAGTCGAGGGTTAAAATGGAAAGAAAAAGAAAAATACAGTCCTCTTGTTCAGTCGTCCACTGTTTTCATACAAAACTGCGCCATCTCTTCTGGCTCTACATCTTATGCTATTTTTATTTGATTCCAGTTACTCAATAGTTCCCCTGATTGTTTTCTTTTTACTTCTTCATTGTTTATACTCCCCACATATATACACACACATACATTTTAGTAATTTGTCTGTCCTCAGTAAAATGCTAATCTCATCAATAAGAACTGTCTTTCCTGCATCATCTCCTCAATGCAGCTAAAAATTTGGTACATTATTGTTATATGAAAACTTTGTAATTACTTCTTTCCCAGAATCAAAAAAGAAAAATTCTACTTTACTATGTCATTCTGTCAGAAGACAACTTTTTCGGTTCTACTACACCATTTTTAGGACAAGGAGGATTAGACTGGCATATGACATGCAAGGTTTGGACAAAACATAGGCGTGTACAATGACACGTTGGTGCTCATTTTTCTGGACAACTCCTGAATAATGCTCCTTGAATTATTCTGAAGTTTGCCTTAACTGACTTATTTCTCCATTCTGAGGTATGCAAGGTACATGCATTCAAATGTGAGTATGATGGTGTTACTTGTGATGTTATTAGGACAATAAATCATTGGAGGACTGACGTCTGCTCATATTATCTACTGTACTCACTAGCAAACAGCATGAGTTTCTGTTATTAAATCCACTTCCCTCATCACTTAAGGTTTACTTTTGACATACATAACTTTTCAAGTGTTTTTGCACCTCTTTGTTCTTCTGTCCATTGGTATGACTTCTACCTTCCCCTTCATTTCTACTTTAGCCCTTAGGTTTTGGTTACACTTATTTCTTCCTCTTCTGCTAGACTCCCATTCTTTTATATCCCCTCCATACCTTCTAATGGTTGTCAGTGTATTTGATTCTCTTCCCTACTCAAAAGAGTCAGAAAACTTTAATTTTGTTGCTGGCCTTTGTCCACTGGTCAGGGGACTACTTCCTTACACTACTGCTTCCCTGTACACATCAGCTTCCAAGCACTTAATTTAATATTCTATAGGTCCCACAGTCCCTGCATTCAGTTAAATAACGCATGGTCTTTCACCAGACCTTTAAATCTTCATCCCTAGCGTCTCCATCATAACTTACCAGAGGTAGGCAGTCAAGCTTAATATTTCAGTCACATCTTCTGTGTCCAGAGACATTTATTGCCCCTTGTCATTTCAACACCTCAGTGTTTTCTCAGAATTTCTCTGGCTTTTACCAAAGATTTCAAAAAAAAAAGGGAAAAAAAAAGGAAAAAAAAAAGAAAGGAAAAAATTAAATTTAATGGTACGTTTATAGTATCCTACCATGATTTGTTGTCCACCTTGTGAAGACTAGTAGACTTTTTGTTCAAATTACAATTAGCACCAAAAAGAGGGCTGACTGGGAAGCTGTGTGCCAAAGATGACCAAAGGAAAATAGTCTCTGACAATTTCACTTGGTGGGTCTCCTTTCTCACCATATGACATGATCCCCAGTGAGTGACTAGGAAACAGAGTTAAAAAAATAAATACATCTCCATTAAAAAAAAAAAAATTCACCTGTTTCTCCTCAAAGAAAAATTCTGACAGATTCACTCTTATCTATGTTTTATGTCTCAGTTAAACTAAGAGTTGCAAAATGCAAGATTCTGCAATCCTGCTGTATTATATTTTCCAATAACATTGTACTAAAGTAAAAATTAACATATTCTGGCAAGACTACTTCTTTTCTACATATTGAAAAGTTTCAAAAAAATATTATGCAATTTGTTATGGTACAGGTTATTTTACCAACGTCTTTCAAATTGCTATTTTTTCCTTACCATTTTTAATGGACCAAAATGTGGTCAGTCTTTGCTGGACTCATATAAACTATGTTACCATACAGAGAATATGAAACTGCCATTTTAATTCATCAAGTTAAATGTTATGAAGTAAAACTATCCTTTCAGTTTTCCCTGGTAAACATAAATTACTGATAATAAAATGTGCTGGGCAGATTTCTAAATGACAAATGTCTTGTAGAAGACATTTACAAGGAGGGATTTTATGATGCTTGAGTTAATTAAACTTGTTAATATTTTCAAGTGCTGGTTGCTTGAGAGACTGATTTTTGGATGTAAAAATAAACTTGACTGAGTTCAAGTATTTAAGTAATTCAGTTGCAATTACAATCAAATAGACATTTGAACATACAATTTTGGGTGAAACAAAGCAGCATTCCTCAACAGGTTGAAAATCAGATTACATATAAATGAAGAGTATATCCAAGTGGGATTTTTTACTGTTTGAATTAGTATTAGTATTCACTGAATTGTTCTCCTGTTATAGATAAAATAGTAAAAACACCATTAGAATTTTTGGAGTCCAAATATTCTAAATGAATGCACACCTACAACACAGTCTCTGCAAAAGTAATGCATGTGAATCATGCAGATGTATAAAAATATTGTACATTAATCTTACAGTGTTCAGAGTCTCATTTTTTAATTCAAGGCTCTAAAGAACAGATCTATCATGAATGCTATGTGACATTGGAAAAATAGTTAACTTAATATTTTCAGATCCTAACTTGGAAACAAAACAAAGTTTATTTTTTTCCACAAGAAACTCTAAGTTAATTATATGATATGTTAAATTATAAGAAATTTTACAGGCTGATACATGATAAGAAATTTTACACAGTGTAACACATAGAAGGAGACTTCAGTTGCCTCACTCCCCAAGCTTGCTGTTATTTGTTAAAGGAAACACACTTTTAGAAAAAAAAAAATTGATTTATAATCAAAATGCTTTTTCACTTCACAGTAGAGGATTGCTCTTTTGTTTAAATAAATCTTGTAGAACCATTATTAAAGCACCATTCATTGGCTACCTTATGGTGTAGAATTCTTTTCAAAACACATGCAGACAACTAATCTAAACTTTAGGATTAAAAATTATGTTTTCACAAGAAGTAGAACAGTTATTTTCACATGGCTTATAGTGTGCCATAAAGTACAAAATCTGAGTTACCTAAGTAAGGGTTACAATAACATCCCTGAAAACATTAAAAATATAAATTCATAAGCAATATAGGCTTAATCTCATGTTCAATTAATTAACCACACCAAGCTAGTTGAAAATTTGTCTTTTTCTAATGCACTTACCTGATTTTGGAATTAACACAAAAATGTCTCTTCACCTTATGAGATGGGGCATTTACTAGGCCATGGATCTCATATGGTAAGTCTAAGTAGAGTTTAATAATGACAAGAATTAAGAACAGACAACCATGTGACAGTTTTTGGATTATTGTATTTCAACACAAATACTACCTTCATTTATGGGTTTTCGAATAGCATTTTGAAATTATTTTAGTGTAAGAGATCTTTTGCTGAAAAACTTAAGTTGTTTCATCTTTGTCAAAACATTCATTTGACAAAAATCAATTTCTTATGAAAACTTTCCACATAGCTGGAAAACCTTTAGCCAATGACAATATTCTACTGCATTGAAATTTATCTAAGAATAAAAATATTCTTTGAAATTTTATGATAGATTTTCTGTCATGGATCCAGGATTTTTAGTATACTTTAGCGTATTTTTTTTGTTACTTAAGAGTGCTACTTATCACTTTCGCCTATAGCACAATTTCATTGTTACATGCTGACTATACCTTTCATTTACCTATCAGCTACTGATGGGATAGGATCTTCATTATGCTTTGGTCAGATTCTCTGATCACAGACAAATTAAAAAAAAAAGAAATAGGCTTTAGAGGCAAGTGACATAGAGAAAGGAAAATTATTTCAAATGGTGGTGATCAGGAAAAGGAAGGGAACAAGGGAAGACATTTCTGCTGAATTACTCTTAGTGTCACTGCCCTAGTACATGGTTTTGCTAGAGAAAAAATTATGAAAATGATTACTCTGTTTTAATCAGGTTATTCAAAGAAAACAGCTGCAACTATAAATTGCCATTTAGCCTGGAAATGAGATACTGAATTTCTTATGAAATTTATTGCTAGAGGGTCAGAAATGAAGACACCTTTTCCCCATTTTTCTGTTACTTGAAATAAAGAATCAAGATATTCTCTTGTCTTTAACCAGTTAAAATACTTAAAATGCACAATATTTTATGTACTGCTCTGGCACAGAGAACTTGAGCAAGAAGGCTTTGGTAGGAGTGGGGAAAGCTTAGCAGTATCTGCACTCTTAGTATAATCACAGCCCCTGGTAGTCTTCAAGCCTCTTTGGAAGTCTGAATAATTTAACCAGTATCACAGTGAGTTCATGCACTTGCAAAACACACTTCTAAAACTGGTATGCTAATGGTACATTATTCAAATTTCTGATTTCTGCCTTTCCAGACAGAAGCACAGGGTAAGAAGCACATCCTGACTTTGGCCCTGAATGGCTATAATGTGGAAGAAGGACATGACTACCCAGGTTCATCTCTGGTTGTTTAGCTTCTCTTCAACATGAGGTAGTGACTATAAACTCACAAGTTTTCTCTTCTTCCCATCACTTCTTTCTCCCTCCCATTTGATGTTAGAGAGAAATTGTGTATCTGATTATAGCAACTAAATTCATGGCAGTTCTTATCACCTGAAGTGGTAGCATATAGTTTATACAGGTCATTAGTAACCACTGAAACTGTTAAGAAAAGACATTATTAATTCTCTAATACCATATCATGCAGTGAAAGTGCTGTAAGATATAAATAATCAGATCTTCACAAATTAAATCCTGTTCATACATTTTTGAATCTTCTGTACGTGTTCAATGAATACATGACATGTATTAATTTTCTGGGGTCTGACATTTGAATTTATTAATTTTCAATATATTAAAGATAGCATAATGTCTACAAAAGAAAAAGCATGGGAGATAAAAGTATAGTGAGATGTTTAAATTAATGTTAGGCTAACCTTGGAAAAAGAAAGAAACATCAGTTCTCTCTGTGAACCACACAGAGACTGAGTTCAATTTCGAGATACAAAGGCAAGCAGTTATGATTTGTTTCTTACCAGCAGGGAAATTTTTTTTTTAAATGAGCCTTCTTCCATCAGCATTTGTGAAACATAGGCTAATACTGAATTTCACTGACTCTCATAGTAATAAAACTCCTGATCCTAAATCCATAAAAATCAATAGTGGAATTGATTCAGGCACTACCTCTGTGCTTATATCATTGCAAAAGTTGTATCAGTTGCCACTTTCTGACCTAAGTTGTTGTTCTAAATTGTAAAAAAAAAAAATTGAGTAAATAACCATGTGATAGGCTACCAGTAAAATTGCTTTAGGATAGCTGGAATTGACTCACACTTGACCTCACTCTTCTGCTCGTATACATAATTTTAGTGTGGCAATGTTATTTCCTTTGGGTGCATGCAGAGAACCTTTGACTGGATGGGGCTATTGAGTCTTCATGAGAATACTGTTATTCAGCTAATGTAGTACAAATTTTCATTCTCTGTACATTGCATTGCAGTGGCACCGCACCACTCCTGTTTTACACAATGTAAGCCACAGGGATGTTAGTACATGGCAGGGGAAAACTACAGTAGGACACAAATACTCTGGTGACTTCATTGGTCAAAAAATTGTTTAGTAACAGGTCCACTAGTAGGCAGTTCTATATTCTTTCATCTCACTGCTGTTAAGATATATTCATCACAGGGTTCAGTTCCATGCTGTTAGAGTAATAAATAGTTGTTATTCCAGAGACATTTTGAACTTATGTATCAAGGCACTTTTCGGTATCTGTTCTTTACATCCATTCACATTCCTTGTGTTTATTGTGCATATGAGATCTTAAAACTACAGCTGTAGAATCACCATCTAAAACTGAGGAACTACTCACTGTTTACTATTTCTTCATATTTTTTAACAGTTTCTTACTCAACTTTGCTGTAAATAATTTCTAAGACTTTGAATAGAATGGTAAAAACTAAGCTCCCTTTTAATCTGCAATAAAACTGCTGCTAATCACTATCAACATTAATCTATGATATCCTAATATGCTACATATAATTAGAGTTAATCTTCAAGCATTTAAACCATTAAAAACTGCTCAGTCTATCTATTCAAAAACCAGCTATTAATTTATAAAGACTTTTGCCAGCAGGAAAATGGTTGTAATCCCAACAGGAACCCTCCAGATAGAGAAATTGAAAAAAATTAGCAGACTACCTCATCATTACAGAAGAGCCTCTTATTTCTGGAGAAAAGGAGAGAATATAAAAGCTTAAATGAGATTTTACTGTCACCATGCCCCGGAAAGAGTTTCAGCAAAGTTAGCTAGGTCTGGAAAACAGAGTATACTCACGATATCAACTCCTTATACAGAGAGGCAGATTCAAAATTAGTTGGCTAAACCAGGTGCTACATTTACTTTACTTTCTGGAGTTTCTAAGAAGTGTTATTTTTTAGATAAGGCCAGGTATTGCACAGGGGAATGGCTCTGGGCCTTTTGTGCTGTATAAGGCAAGGAATTTGGAGAGTTCTAAGGTTGAAAATATTCTATACAGACTGTGCAAAATCTAAAGAAAAGTAGAGAAGTATAGTAGATCTTAATGATGCAGGACATTATACTCCAGCTTTATGAAGAGGTATCAAATAATTATGAGCACAAAAGAAGAAGAAGAAAAGTAGATTAATTAATATTTACCTATGTAAAAAACAAAACTCAAGAAAATACCCTGAGAACAACATTTTGTTTTTAGGAATAAATTACTTCAAGCACCAAAACAACATAGCAATAGCCACCATCAGGAACAAGGAATTTTTGTTTCCTATCTGTTTCTTTTGACCTATTTTAGCAATAAAACACAACTACTTTCTGTTCCTGTCAATGCAACTGACTTAGTGAGGCAAGACTAAGAACTCCAGCCTATAGCAGTTTATCTAAAACCCCAAATGGTTAACTTAAATGGCAGTTGCAGTACCCTTTGCCAGAAAATAAAACATAGGGTTCATAGTAAATTTCAGAATTCTAGATATTAAACCCAGTACAACTTGATTTTGATTGTAAATTCATCACACAATGGGAATAAATGAAGATACAATGACTACAGTATATTGCCTTCATTATTCTCTTCTGAATATGAATCAGCCTTACCTTAATAACTACCAAGTGGGACGTGGTCAACATGACTTTTTCACAAGCTCAACTCCCTCATTAACATCAGAAATAACAGATGATGGTCTACCAACAGTAAGAAATGTGTTTTGGGCTTTTTTGTGAGACAAGTTGTATGATTCCACAAAAATACAGTTATCAGTTTGTGGAAATATTCTCACTTCTGCAATGTCTAACTTCAAAAAATACAAATAATTTTCTAAATAATTACAGGAAATAACAAATGGAATATTCTAACACAGCCTATAAGGGCCTGCTCTTGCTAGCTGGTCCAATGTACAAATTAACAAGGTCAGTATTTTAAGCAGGCCACTCAGTAAGAATTTTAAAAAATCAGGTGGTGTTTCATTTCAATTTCTTAGGACAGAAGAATTCTGCATACTCCTGTTTATCACACATTAATATCCAGAATGTAAGTCTTGAAAATATGAATAAACAGTAGGTAAGCCATGAATTTAATGGCACAGGATGCAGGCACATTATTCTGGATTTGTCCAAATCAGCAGTCATGCTGATGCCAACACAATATCAGACCTTAAAAAAGTCTTTAAAAAGTGGTTAGTTAGGGGAGTGTGTTAAAGGTAATTTCAAGTATCTAAATTAGGAATGAAAGCTCCTTTGGAGACCACTGTAAAAGTACATTGCAGTACCATTAGTTATGCTTTACTTACCTGCTTTTGGTATATAATATGAATAATTTGGCTTGTTAATTTTTTCTTTGCTTTAAGAAGTTATTAAAAAGTGCCTCTCAGAGCAAAGCCTTAAATTATAGCTATTATGTACCATCGACCTCCAGGGCATAAAATATGCAAATCTGTTTATATATAAGTCATATATTTACATTTAGTGTATATATACAAGTACACATATATAATAAATTAGTTACATGCACATACAAGACATTATATATTTAATATTTGATAAAATATTTTCAAACTTAGAAATAATCTGGCAATATGTAATTTAGTAACACAAGCATTTACTGTTTTCCTAATAGTCTTTTTTTCACAACAACTGTAAATGAATAGCATTGACTCTGAACCCCAGATATTATAGAACACTAATTCAGAGGACTTTTTTTTTTAATTTATTTTAGAAACTTTTAGTATTATTTTGGTGATGCCTGTTCTCTGATTTTGTTAGTGTGATGCTGCTTCGAATCAGTTAAAAAATGCCCTACAGGAGAACTTGTCATCATCCTTCTCTTTTATAACCTAAAATATTTGCTCTGTTGTATACCTGCTGCTTTTCAGGTATCATATCAGAAATTGATTTCACCTTATGCTTTAAATATACACCGCAACATCACCCACTTTGTCCGAATGAGACTTTGAAGATAGCGTACCAAGAATTTAGGTTCTGCAAAGATAAATGTATTTAATAAATCTGAGAATTATTAATCACTGTGAATTCATAGCCCCATTGTATAGCAAATTTATAAGTAGCTTTAGCTTTGCAGCACTTGGTTCAGACATGCACAGTCTTTGTAAAGAAGTTTAAGCAGAAGGATCCGTTAACTTACAGCATTAAGTATAATTTTCATTTTGTTATTCATGTTGTAAGATCTTCAGCGTAGTAGGACAGAGATACCTAAACCAAGATCCTTATACAACTAATTTTCTTTTGATTTCATTGTTTGGCTAGTTCTCAACAATAATATAATACAATACAGATATTTACTGCATAATTCACGGATATTACACTGTGTTCCATCATGCATGGTAAATTAAAATATTCCATTAACTAAACAAATTTCTGGTGCCATAAATCAAAGCACACTAAGTAAATCACAGTAAGTGGAAACAGAATTGCAATTACATCACATTGATTAAGCACAGACAAGAAATAGTAAGATTTATCATATTTAATGGGCAGAGATGATTATGAAACACACAGTTCTGAGGTTTGGACTTTTTTGATCTTTTTATTCTTTTTCTGAATTGCAAGTATAGTGTTTTTTAACTTCAAGGCATTATCAACACAAAGAAAGACATTTTTAAATTTAAATGTTTGCAAACCTTTTATGAAATAAGTTATAGCCCAGTGCTGAAAACAGATACCAGGGTAATAAAATCATATTCATGTCATGGTAGAGAAAAATGTCTGTCAAAAGACGTGATATTTACATTGAGCATGTTCTCTGTATACTACAGTCAGGACCTACTTTGTGCTCAATAAAACAAACACAAAGCAAAGTAGGAAGCTTTCACTCAGCTGAGCAGCATGATGCTATGACTTCCAGAATCATTTTAGGCCGTTGTATGGGTGGATCTCCTGAGGGTATGTTAATAATGGAGAATGCAACCAAGTCAACCAATCCAACTGAACACAATTTTAGTTGAACCACACAACAGTATTTGTATTCATCCAAGTATTTTTAATATGGATATTTAAATGTGCAAATGGACTAAACAAATGTGTAATTGTTTCTTACTCTCATTTATCACTTTCTTCTGGGCACATATTTTCTCTCACACAGGACTGACAAATACTGGAGGACGGCAGTACATCTGTTGTAATGCAAAGATCTGACTTATGCCATGTTGACATATTAAATTATGACATCCGTTACTTTTGTTCTCAAAATTGCTGCTAAAATGAACAGACAGGAAATCTGTTTATTTGGCAGGTTGGTTTCAGTAAACCTCAGGAGTCATGTTTTAAAATTTTGGTTTGAAGTGCTCTGAAACATTACTTGTAAGGTTTCTGAGCTGTTCAATTGAAATCTACTTCAAGTAAGGAGCTTGTCATAACCTTTTTTTGTTAGATATTTATATGCTGCTGCAAGCCTTTATGACATTAGCCTTAGCCAATTGCTTTATATAGTCAGATGTGTGCTTCAAGATCTTCCTGAAAGTTTTAGGCCTGAATTTCCTCATTATTTTTTTGTATTTCCCTCATATAGTCTTTCATAGGTACCTGGCTAGCACAGCTGGAAAATGCCCAATACTTCTTTGTTTAAAAGGTATTTTCACTGGTTTAGAATTGTCCTACACTTTATTACTAAAATTAAACTACTCATTTCAAGGTGCCACCCTTATTGAAAATTGTATTTAGCCAACACAATTTTGCCATACTTTAGAGCAGGATTAAGGGAAGCAACCTTGCTTTCTCTACATAACTGCGAGCATTTATTTTTAAAAAATTAAATATAAAAAGGATTAAGACTTGAAACTTGACAGAGAGAGGAATGTGCCTTTCAGTAGCTCCCCTCTGTGAAAAATCTGTTGACATCTGTAAATTTTAAGCCTCTGGATATTCTGTTTGCAAACACCATTGAAAATTTTTCACAACTGCACAGCAGAAGTCTTAAAAAAATCTATCACGAGTACACCTTTCTAACCTCAAGATTCAGTGTATAGCTACAGTATCTGCGAGATGACTAAGCATTCTTTCCTGTAAGTCAGTAATTAAGTGAACTTCTCTTCCAAGTACTAATTTTGCCAGCCAGGAGCAACTGACACATCAGGTGCAGGAATGCAGACATGAAAATCACTCTCCCAGGAAATTCCCAAGGGCTTTTGCCTGGCTTATAGCCACGGGAGGAAACAGAGAAAGCTACCTGGCTGGAATGCAGCAGAGTAATGAGTGGGACTTGTCAAAGTAATGCCAAGAGGAACTGGGACACTATGACTTCAGGAGTAAGAGGGCATATTTTATGAAGAAAAGCTAGCGAACATGAGAACGAATGCCTATCTTACTACACAAATTCACGGAATCACAGAATGACTGAAGCCAGAAGGCACATCTAGAAATCATCCAATTACTTTGGAGCAGTGTGTGACGGATACACTCCTCCTGTGTGGGATAACTGAACTTTGGTCCAGGCAGACGCTCAGCAGGTGGGACTAACTCAAGTTAATCCTGGTGACCGCGGCCATCAACAAGGCAGCACCAAGCCCCACAAATGGTTTGGCTGACAACTACACAGCATCCAAAACTTCATGAACTCAGAAAAAAATCTGGCAGAAAACCAACTACTTTATGCTATAATTATCTGCAGGCAACGGGGTCCACTGAGCTCTCACTCCACAGCTGCTGTCTGAGCAGTAGTGATCTCTAGTTGCTGGGAGATCCCTTACCTGACACTGGGTATCAGTGGGTTGGTAATTGACATGTTTTGCCTACATGTCACATTTAAGATATGCATTGTAAGCTTACATGATAATATTTGAATCCCATATTAATTTTAATTTTATCAAAGGATATTTTGTAATAAATAGAACTGATTGCCAATCTGTAATTATTAAATGCTTTCCATATATAAATTTATGGATTGGAAATATATAAACTTCCTTCTCTTCCCTTCTCTTTCCTCCCCTTCCTCATTTTCACACAGACCTTTATCCTGAAAATACCCACCTTTTATCCTGCCATTTTGAAAAGAATTTATGTGCATCCTAATTTCAAGCATGTGTTTTCTATTTTACTGTAACAGAGCCAATGTGTTCACACCCCAAAGGACTGAGCTCCAAACATATTTTCTGGACAGTGTTGACATAAGTTAACACCTGTGTCAAAAATAGTTATTTGGAAAGCTATGTTGAAGCTTATTTACATAAATTCTTCTAACCCTCCATTGATACTAAAAAGAAGCACAGAATAGATTTACAGAATTGCCAGGGTTGGAAGAGACCCTAAATGTCCACTCCCTCTAACATGAGCCAGGACAGTTCCCACTAGACCAGATTGGTCATAGCCCCATTCAACCCAGTCTTTGACTCTTCCAAGGATGGGACATCCATCAATTTCACTGAACAACTTGTTTCAGTACTTCACCATCATCTGAGTAAAGGATTTCTTCCTACACATCTAATCTAAACTTGGCTTCTGTCAAGTTAAAACCATTGCCCACTCTCCTGTCATTATCTGCCTGTGTAAAAGTCCTTTTCCCTCTTTTCTATAAGTCCCCTGAAGGTAATGAAAGGCTACAATTAAGTCTTCCTAATGCCTTCTTCTCTCCACACTGAATAAAACCAGCTCTCTTATCTTGTCTTCATATAAGAGAAGTCCTCTTGGTGGCCCTCTGGCATTCTGCACTTTAAGTGTGCACTATGGGCTCATGTTATGCTTTTCATCTATGAGGGCCCCCAAATCATCCGTTCCTTCTGCTGTGTCAACTGCATTGCTCAGCTTCACATCCCCTGGTTTTGCACAGCCTGGTTTTTGTAGCCAGGGGGCCACGGAGGTGGCTTCTGTGAGAAGCTGCTGAAAGCTTCTGCTGTGTCCAGCAGAGCCAATGGCTCTGAAGATGGACATGCTGCTGACCAAAACTGGGCCAATGAGAGAGGTTTGTAATGCCTCTGTGATAACTTATTTAGGAAGAAAATCAAAACAAAGTGGACATGTGCAGCTTTTTCCTAGCCAGAGAAGAGAAGAGAAGAGAAGAGAAGAGAAGAGAAGAGAAGAGAAGAGAAGAGAAGAGAAGAGAAGAGAAGAGAAGAGAAGAGAAGAGAAGGAGGTGAGAACATACAACATGGAGACACCAAGGTCAGTGCAGAAGGAGGGGCAGGAGGTGCTCCAGGCACCAGAGCTGAGATTCCTCTGCAGGCTGTGGTAAGACCATGGGGAAGCAGCTGTGCCCCTGCAGCCCTTGGGGATCCAGGGGGATGCAGAGATCCACCCACAGTCCTTGGGGATCCACGGGGGATTCCGAGATCCATGGGGAAGGTGCCCATTCCAGAGTGGTGGATGTCTGGAGGAGGCTGTGATCCAGTGGGAGACCTGGTGGAGAGAGAGGGCTCCTGCTTCCAGGGTGGAGCAGCCTGTCCTTGCAGTTCTGCACCCCATGGAAGAGTGACCACAGCAGTTTTGGGAGGACTGCGTGCCCGTGGGAGGGATTCACATTGCAGCAGCTTTGGGAGTGCTGCTGCTCATGAGATTGGAGCCACACTAGAGAAGTACACAGAGAACTGTCTCCCATGGGAAGGACCCCACAGCATCACAGGGGAAGGACTCTCTCCCTCAGCAGAGGAAGAGAATCTTGGGTGACGAATTAACCAGTGCCCCGATGCCCGGTCTCCCTGTGCTGTCTGCAGGAAAGAGGGAAGGGGTGGGAGAAGAAAAGGTGATTTTAAGGGCATATTTTACTTCTCATTATCCCCCTCCAACTCTGTTAGCAATAAATTCAATTTGTTTCTTTAAGTTGAGCCTGTTTTGGAGTGTTTTTCTCCTGGTCCTTATTCCAACATGCAATCCCTTTGTTAATTTTTTTTTTCTCTCCTCTATCCAGCTGTGGGTAGAGGGAAGGGTGAAGAAGCTGCTTTCACGGATGCCTGGCATTTGGCCAGTTGTCAAACCACAACAGTGGCTAGTCAGCTTCATCAAGTGGTCTCAAACCTGTTCTTTGGTTGTAGTGGAAAAAGTTCACTCACCCAACTCCCAAGAGGATCAGAAACTTGAGACAAGTAGGGATCCTGACTGCCAGTGAAGGTGAAGAGCTCACTGGATAACTCAGCCTTTCCCGTATCATGATCACCCTTCTTACCTCTCTTCATTTACAGAGAAGGCATTTAAACTTGGAAAGAAAAATTAAAGAACTACATGACACTTTGACAACTTGAAGATTCAAGTGGTATTCTACAAAAATTAGAAGGGTCCATTGTTGTCTTGAGTAACTGTTGTGAAAATATCCCAAAAGGTCACCTTCCTTTACATTAAATCCAGAAACAATAACTTCCTGAAATAGCTCATTAATGTCCTAGCTGTCTGCTGATCATACGTAAAATTAAGAGCAATATATTCCACAAGATTAACAAGAGGATCTGGAGGCAAACAATAAAATTAAGTTAATCTTGAAGAAAGATTTGTCTGTTTAACAGCTTAATATTTTAATCTGTTATGGATAAGTAATACACATTTTTATATATCATTATATTTATGTATGTGTATCTTTTGTATTGGTATAATGAGGTTAGGAGTACCTGATTTAATCGCCACAATAAGGAGGAGACTCAGATAGGCTCCTTTCAGAATGCCAGTGGTGCCCCAGTAAGGTAAACAGAGAAATGTCCTTCAGCTTCATTTATCCATGTTATTAAACTGCAGCTGGAAAAAATTTATAGTATAACAACTACAACAAATCAAAAAGACCCCATTGGTAATTCACTGATTCTGAGCTGTCTGTATGTACCACTTACATGGAACAAATATGCAGTCAAATTAATTTGCTCTTTTGCTGATATATGCCCTTGTAATTGCTGAGGGAGGTTTTTTTATCTGGTGCATGATTTGAAGGGTGCAATTATCAGTATTTAGCAAATAGAAAATGTGTGCTTAGTGTGCTGGAAAGTGAATACAGAATAGCTGCCTTTTATCAAGAGGTCACTGTACACAGATCAACAAATCTTGGTAGATGAAGTCCAGGCAGAGATTTTCTGAAGAAAGAGTAGAAGGTGAAGATGGGAAAATCTACAAGTACAATGTTTTTATGTTTAATTCCAAGAAAAATATTTTATTTCAAAGTTGTTGTCACTTAAGCATATCTAACCAGAAAAAAAACCCTTTTTTTTTCCCAAGGAAGCCAAAGTGGATTAATCTTATCTATTCTGTAGCTTTTTTTCATATAAAATTATCCAAAATGCTGTATAAAATACTAAATTTTTGTTGTTATGCCAGTATAAATAGCAGTGATTAAATGCTGTTCACTGCTGCTCTTTAAGTAAACTAACAGAGTTTGTTAAGTGAAGAAACTAAAAAAATAAAAGGGTTTATGAAAGATCTTTTGAGGGAAGGTGAAAGAAAAGTACACTGAAAAAACAAAGAAACACAAAAAACATAGTTAAAATGATAGTAATAAAATAATGGATATGGTAAAATTAAAAGAAAGAAAAATTACTTCCTAAAGGATGTGATGAGAGACACGTCATAAACAATCCCAATGTGGGTGACTAAAGTAATACCGAGCAATAAGCAGCACAGTTGTCTCCTTTGGAGGAGTTTAAAACATTTTTTTTCCCCATCCTTAACCTCTCTGACGGTAACATAATACATGGGGAACTTAAGGTTATGTGATGATAAAACTCATTTCCCCACGAGGAGCGGAGAGAAACAATGACATTAAGATAACCACCCCCATCAAGGATCTCAGAGGCACCTCTGCACTACCGTGCTACTCCCTGCAGCCCAGGCAGCACCCCAGCAGCCACCTGGCTCATCCCCAGGGTGTCCCAGCCAGCCTCCAGCCCCCTGGACTAGGGAGGGACTCCTGCACTATGAGGCTCTGGGATCTCTCCAGGTTTCTCCACAAACTGAGGGGTCACCGCTTGGGGTGTGGGACACTTGATGGGGTGCAGGGAGTAGCACAAGGGTGACACTGGGATGTGAAGGGGGTACGCCAGAAGCAGGAGAGGTGGGAATCTGAGGAGGAGCAAGCATGGGAAAACTGAGGAAAACGGGGATACAGAGGGCCGGAGATGTGTAGGCAGGCCAGAGTACTCAGGGGGCTGTGCCCAGCACCTTATTCACATGACCCACCCTGTGGTGTTACATTTTAGTTAAATGGTATGCTCTGTTTCACCCCCTCAAAAACACAGGGTTTATTCCAAGCCTGTGATCCTCCCCTGCACTATCATGTATCTGTAACCCCATTGGCCCAGGTCTTATTCCGCTCCCAATTTGAATCTCCCTGTTAAACTGTGCGGGGGAGACCACAGAGTCTCTCTTGTCCCTTTTCTCCCCAGGCTCTCCCTCCCTCCCCCTTCCCCCCCAGAAACCATGCTGCTCCCGGCGGTGGGACGCCAATAAACAAACCCTCATCTAATTGGCACCCACAGAAGCCGTGTGCAGCCTCCTTGCCTGCCTGCCTGCTGACACCAGCCAACATACAGCTTGGGAGACTCCCCGGGGTGCCTCCAAACCAACTGCAGCACCACCCTGTCTTCTCTCTCCAGTTTTCTGGACAAGGAACCTTGTTCCACATTGCTCTGGGAGGAGATTGTAGGTCAGGGTCCAGGCATCAGCCCTGCAGCTATAGCTATCCAGTATAGCTATCTGTGCCTGCATGTGATCACCAGCAAATGTGCAGCTCAAGGCCAGGCTGCAGATGCCTCTGAAGGTGATGCACACGGGTGGTGTGGCTTCTGAAGGGACCAAGGGTCCAAACCTAGGACTGAAGGGACAGTGATGCATGTCAGCTGAGGGACCTGGTAGCTGGTGCACAAGTGTACAAGTGTGTGTCTCACACCTGGGTATGAGAGAGAGACAGAAGGATCCAGGGAAGTCACTGGATACTCTGTCTAAGCTGAGCTGCCAGGAGATTCCCACTTATGCGTGTGTGTACCTCTATACCAGGGGGAAAAGCCTCTGTACCAGTGGCAAGATTGAGGCTGCAAATCCTATCTGTGTCTCTGGGAGTGCTGTGGTTTCTGCCTGTGTGGATCTGTGCAGTTTGCCCTGTCTATGTGTACATTTGCACACTGCGTATGCTTGTATATGCATTGCTGGTACTGCATGTTCAGCCTCACCAGCTTTCTCTTTCAGCCAGGTGGGCACGGAGCTGTGGAAGGCTTGGCACTGTTACCATGACAGATTTGACAATCACTGTCAGAAATGTAGGTGTCAAAACTCTTCAAAAGTTGTGAGCTAAGGGTAATGATTTTGGAACATTGTTAGACCACACTTTCCAGATTAAGATGAATAATGTTTAATCATTAACAGAAAAATAATGGCTAAAGCTGGTGAAGCAGCAAAATAAAGCCATTATCTTGCTCTACTATCTCAAAAACATTAAATATCAGGAGTAGTAATGTGTGAAAACAAACCAAGTAGATCCCTGATATCATCTTCCCAGGAACTCAAAGGGAAAAGGAAGTAGGCACACCCTTTCTACCTCCCTTCTGTTCTTTCTTGTTCTCATTTTCTTTCCCATAGCTCTAGTCTTCTTTACTTTAGCTTACATAAAATACAGCTTTGACCTTCCCAAGCACACAGTGACAATTTGAAAAATGGATCCATTTTCCTCAAATGAAGTATCTGATTGCAAAATCCTTAGTGAAGCAAAATTCCAATTGAAGTCAATGAGTTGGAGTGGTGGGACCACTGAAATCAATGCAACCTTGTTTTGGCATGTCCTATGAAGCTACAGTACATTTTCCCCACCTATCCCACTAACAATGCACTTTTCTCAATTTTCAAAATGATTGACTCCTGCCCACAATCATGCTTCTGCATTATTCAGGAGGGACCAGTATTATAGGAAAAACCAAAATAAGAAAGGAAGACTGGCTTCCAGTTTGAAATCATTCTGAAAATTTTATAGGTAAGTAAATTGCTAATTTCACTTGCACATCTCATGATAAATTAATTCTTGAGTATTATTCAAAGTAATGTAAATTATGTATACTGACCATTTCTTTTCCTGATTATAAAACTGATATCTATAACCAGACAGCAAAACAAATTTAAAGACATGTACCCTTTTCCTTCTCCATATTATACCAGTACTTGTCTCAGTTGATTTACTCCTACAGAAGAGTTCAGAAATATAGCAGCAATCTCTGAGATGCTTTCTCTTTCATATAGAATTTAATCTGTTAGTGCCAGACAGGAGTGTTTAAATTTGAAAGGTGTTTATCTAAAAAACCCAACAAAAATCACTGATTTGTGAAGAAGAAATTCCAGTTTTCTTGTTGTAAGAGTGACAGGGACAGACACAAGAGCAATCTAAGGAAACAGTCGAAGATTTGTTTGTCTTTGCAGAACAGGATTTTAATTTCTGGAAGAATTTTCTCTGTGATTGAGTGGCAATAACTCAGAGAGATCTGCTGGGCTTGAGTTAAAAAACAACAACAACAAAAGGCTTAATTAATTATACAAACAACTGATGGTCCTGCCAAATTAGAAAGTAAGCTCAATGATCTTAAATTTAAGCTGAAAGCAATTGAAGAAGCTGAAAAATAATACTCATACTACAATGGGAATACAATTAGAGATACATAGTAATTGTGAAAGGATAGCAGACACTGTAAAGAAGGGAAAGAAATCTGTGTGGTCGCAGTCAGAAGGATCTTGTACTGAAAAGAAGAAGAAGCAAAAAAAAACCTTTTAGACACCAGCATGTTACTCCAGTCAGAAGAAGTCAGCCTCACCTCTGAGTCTGCTATATGTTATAGACCTCTGAGTCTGCTATATGTTATAGAGCAGATTCTTTTGGAAGCTCTACCAGGTCATATGGATGACAGGGAGGTAATGAGACACAGTTACATGGTGTGACATCCCACCCTGGGATGGCTTAGTCAGGCACAGTTTGCCTCTTGTGAAGGCTGATGGACTTCTACAACGGAGTGACTGCACTGGTGGATAAGGGCAACTGGTCTAATATGTTTTTACTTCTGCTTTGACATGGTCCCCTCCCCCTCAGTATTACTGTCTCTAAATTTGTAACATACGCATTTAGCAGACAGATTGTTGCATGGGTAAAAAGTTGGATGACTGGTTGCTTCCAAAGAGCTGCAGTCAACGGCTCAGTATCCATTGGATGTATAAAGTTGGATGCTTTTCGATGAGTGGCCTTCCTGAGAAGAACACTGTATGGGGAAAAGTAACACAGACAGTGGGACTGAGTGCATCCTCAGCAACTTTGCTGATGACACGGCAAAATTGACACTGAATGCTGCTGAATACACTTGGGGGGAAACAAAGCCATCCAGAGGGATCCTGAAAGGCCAGAGATGTGGTCCTGTGGAAACCCCATGAAGCTCAACACAGTCAAGCACAAGGTCTCACACCTGTGTTGGTGCAGCACCCCAGTATCAGTATGGACTGGAAAGTTAATGGGCTCAGAGCAGACTTGAGGAGAAGGGCTTGGGGATATGGGTGGATGTAAAATCTGGCATAACTTGGCAATGTGTTCTTGCATCCCAGAAAAATTATTTTGTCTCAGAAAACCTGTAGCCAACAGACTAGGGGAGGTGATAGTGCCCCTCTATTCTGCTCAACTGAGTCCTCCTCTGGAGGGCTGTGTCCAGTGCTGAAATTCTCAGCACAAGAGCGATGTGGCCCTGTCAGAGTAGGTCCAAAAAAGGCTGTAAAACAGCCTGGAAAAGGCTGGAACACCTCTTCTGTGAAAAAGACTGAGGGAGTTAGGGTGGTTCACGCTGGAGAAGAGAAGTCTTCATGGACATCTTATTGCAGCCTTTCAATATGTAAAGGGAGATTTTAAGGAAGATGGAGAGAGACTAGGACCTGTACTGACAAGACAAGGGGCAACATTTTAAGACTGAAAAACAGTAGCTTTAGACTGGACCTAAAAGAATCTTTTTTATTACTATAAGAGTGGTGAAACACTGCAGAATTTTTTTTTTTAATTAAGGGTGATGAAACACTGCATCACATTGCTCAGAGATGCTGTTGATGCTGCATCATTGAAAGTGTTCAAGATCAGGTTGACTGGGTCTTTGAGAAACCTCATCTACTGAATGATCCATGGCAGAGGGACTGGGACCAGATGATCTTAATAGATCCTTTCCAACTCCAACAATTCAGTGATTCCATGATGAATCAGTGTTATGATTCTACATTATACAAAAAAAAAACCCACTGAAATTAAAGTATTTTCATAACTGTTCCATGTACAATGCCAATAGACATGAAGATGCACTAAAGGAAAACAAAACAAAATAAACACAGAAATCACTATATTTATATTTCATCCTTTTCATTGTACTTATATGGTAGCTGATTTTATTCAAGTGAAGCAAGAACACTGCCTTCTCATTAGACTTTTGAATTCCATCTTGGAAGAACCCTTCCACCATAGAAGATTAATGTTGTGCAGAAGAAGACTTGGTATTGACCATTTTTCCCCCCATGGCTCTTTGCAGAATCACAGCCAGTTTATCCAACTCCTTGAGTTTATGAAACATATTGTTGACTGTGATGTGCTGAAAGCAAAACTTAGAATTAAAAAGTGAATTTTTCATCTACTAGTGCATAGATTACCCAAATCTTAAATCCATTAGACTAAATGATATATGATTTTTACCCCAATTTTAGCAAATGCAACTACCACAGGATCACATGACAATTCAGGCTGGCAGGGACCTGGAGAGGTCTCCAGCCCCAGATTGTGCCCAGAGCAGGCTCAAATACAAGTTTAGGTAGGGCTGCTCAGATTTAAGCCATTCAAGATGTGGAACTTCTCAGTTCAAACATGGACTAATGTCCCTGGGCTCTGACTTCACCTCTGGACTGTCTGCACTGGGGAAAGGCTTCTTATCCCCACCCTAAGAATTCCATGTTTTAACTTGTGTTATATTTCAACACCTTGCCCCTTCATCATGCATTGCTGTGAAGACCTTTGCCTTTGCTTATTCCACCCCCTCACATCCCTTCTGGTTAGTGCCAGGGATGCCCCCAAAGACATCCCTTCTTCTGTTTGAGCCAGCCCTAGTGCCTTGGCCTCTTCACAAAGGATAGGGGCTTCAACCTCACCCAGATTGACAACACCTGGAAGTACTGTATATCTTCTGTTATCTTCTATATGCCTATATGTCAGCAAATTCTTCAGGCATTCTCCAGAAAACTGTTCTATTTATTAAGTCAAATTGTTTTTTGGAACAGAAAAAAAAAGGCTAGCAGACTTTTAGTTTTTAAGCCCATTGATCACAAGGCTGTCATTGAGAAAGTGCCCAGAACAGACAACAGACCCAAATAATCAAAAACTACCTCTGTAAAAGTTTACTTAAGCCTTGCTCTAAGTAATTCATTGTGCTCTGCCTGGTACTGCTCAAAATTATATTAAAGTAGATTTGTGCAAGATGTAAAAGAAAGACCTAAGACCTTAAAAAAGCGTGTAAGACACCAATCAATTCACACAGTATGAATTTTGAAAGGGCTTACAGTAGTTCATGGACTCTAAGTTGGACACGTGGGAGAAATATCAACAAGGTATTCTCAAGAAGTCAAACCAACTTTACTGGTAAACATTAGAAAAACAGGGAACTTTGGCAAAAGGTTTAGTACAATGTCCCATCAACATACAACACTTCTCATAGCATTAACTTGGGTCATTCAGCTAAACAAACTTTAAACCCATCTGATGTTGTTATCCAAAATATTCCAAGAAGAGAGAATTAGAAGGAAAAGAAAGAGAGGAAGACAGACAAGATACAGAAAAACTCATATATAGCTACCAAGTTCTGGGTTCCAGTAGCATCCAGACAGAAACTCCAAGAGGAAGGTCAGATCAAGTATAAGAACTGACTCCTTGCCCTTAAATGCCCACAGCATTCATGGCCCTCCCCCTAGCTGGGACTTCCAGTCATTTGGCCACTCAGAAGCTGGGATAGGGAAGAGTAGAGCCCTCCCTACAGTGTGCCAATGATTGGCAGGCACTGCAGGGCTGGGATACAGGCTCTAGGGCAGGGGGGCATGTGGGGCAGTTCACTGTTTTGCCAGGGCGAAGCCTTATCTGCACCTGTCCTCCACACATGTGCATTCCAAAATGTCTTGAGACATTGTTCCAGATTGCAAGGCAAGATGTATTCTGTTGCCATCTGTATGGCAGTTGTCTGCTGTCAAGTGGGCAATTCTCCTTATATCTCTTCCTGAGAGATCATAATCAACAGGGGGATATCTGCTGATAAGGGGCTATTGAATGTCACCACATGACTGATAAGAACGATAACATCCCATTGTGAGATGCTCCGCCCAGAGGGAGGAGCCAAGCATTCCTACCCAGATGTAATCTGGAGATTCTGACACACACTCAGCTCTTCTCCACTGGACTCCCCAAAGGAACAGCAGCTGCTTCTACTTCCATGGATCTGCGGAGGAAGAATACACACCTTTTCTATAGGACTCTTCTGCTCCAACAGAACCATGCCTGACACTCCAGGAGGACTGCAGCCCCTTTTCCAACTGGACTGCTACCAACACCCTGACCCACAGGGTGTCAGGTCGTGTTCTGACTCTGTCAGTGTTGTTCTAGTGCATTGCATTGCTTTATTTTATCTTTTTATTTTTTCCTTTCCCTGTTAAAGAACTGTTATTTCCTGCTCCCATATTTTTTGCCTGAGAGCCCCTTATTTAAAATTCATAGCAATTCGGAGGGGTGGGGAGGGTTTGCATTCTTCATTTCAGGGGAGGCTGCTGTCCCCTTTAGCAGGCACCTGTCTTTCCAAACCAAGACAGACATTAATCCAGTGTCTGACAGTGAGACAGCATGAGAGTTCTTACTACACAAGGCTATAAGAAAACAGTTTCCGTGGTCAAAATTATTAGGGATGAAATGGAATATTTAGTTTGATCTGAAACTAAGTAAGTCTCTTCGGGATGCATATTTAGAAACAGTTCTTTAAAAATTAAATGTAGCTTAAAGTAAAAAAAAAAAAAATGTATGAAACATCTAGAGTTTTCAATTGATTACAATTTTTTTTTAACAAAAGTTATGTGTCTGAACAAGCATTTGCAACCCTAATATGCATGTCACAGGGTTAACATTTGTAGCGTTTTTCCTTGCTTTTATCAGGAAAAGTGTTGCTGGCAGGACCAGGAAAGTACATGGCACAGGTTAGGTCCCAGTTCTGGGCTCCTCAGCTTGGGAAGGATGTTGAGATGCTTGAACATGTCCAGAGGAGGGCAACAAGGCTGGAACACAAGTCCTGTGAGGAGTGGCTGTGGGAGCTGAGGTTGTTTAGCCTGGAGAGGAGGAGGCTCAGGGGTGACCTTATCACTCTTAAGAACTGCCTGAAAGGAAGGTGCAGCCAGGTGTGGATCTGTCAAGGTATTACTGGGTCTAGGGTCTTCAAAGAGACATGAGCAGTTGTTGGTTGCTAAAAGGTTGTTTATTGCATGAATACATCAGTCTTGAAGGCAAAGAGTTCAAGGTGTTAAAGTCTGTGTTGAAAACTTTCTAGTATAGAATCCCAGGTCCTGCACAGGAACAGTGGCAGCAGTTGTTCTCAGGCACTGAGTCCAATATCCCAAGCAGCAACAGCTGTAGTACAGTCCAATATTTCAAGCAGCAGCATCAAGGACTACAGCCTGCCTTTCTTCTTTCTTCTTTTCTTTGTTCTTCTTCTTTTTTCTTTTCTTCTTTCTTTTTCTTGTGTTGGTGCTGTGAAGGTTATGATGATGATGATCCTTGTATCCCACTACGGGGCTTTTTATTTGTAAAACATCCAATTAGCTAAAAACACAATTATAAAGCATTCTTTCTAAACCAATCTGAACTTGATTCTAAGGTACAAAAGAAGTGTCAGTTCTTACCTAAAAAAATGATGTTTATAATTTTATCTATTTATGCAAATATACTATTTGTTTTCTTACTTCAAATTTATGTGAATAAGTTTATCTATTTACGTGAATGGTTCTATCTATTTACACATACAGTTTTATCTGTTTTACATGAAAAATTCTATCTATTCTAGTGGAAAGAAAGGTTTTGCTATGTTTTTGGTATGACTGGGGCTAAGTTGCTGAACTTTTAACTAGGCTTTCGGGCTTTGCTAGTTAATTCAGTTTCTTAAGCCACTTAAAATATATTTCCACTTATTTAAAACCTAAAACTTAAGCTTACTTAAAACTATAACTTACACTTCTAAACCTACACTTCTACTTCATATCTATGTGGCTTAAAAATCTGAATTTCTCTACAGGCTTTAATTCAACCCCTGCATTCAGGGGTTGGTGTCTTCTCCCAGGCAACCAGTAGTAACAGGATAAGAGGACACAGTTTTAAGCTCCACCAGAAAGTTTAGGCTGAACATTAAGAAGAAGTTCTTCATAGAAAGAGTGATTGGGAATTGGAAGGTGGTCCCAGGAGGTGTTTAAGAAAAAATTGGATGTGGTGCTTTAGTGCTATGGTGTAGTTGATAAGGTGGCATTCTTCATAAGTTTGACTTGATGGTCTCAAAGGTTTTTTCCAACCTAGTTGATTCTATAAATGCGAGCACCAATTTATGTGATTTTTCTGTTGTAAAATGTTGTTTAATTGCAAGATTCCTTATATTCCAAAACAATCACAGGATTTAATTTGAATGCAGATTCAGTAAAAGATCTGATAGAAAGTCAAACTCTCTGACAGCAATTTAAAGGTTTCACTTCCACAGAAAGGCTACAGTTCAAGATTCTTGGATAGGAAAGCACTTCAGTATATTTTTAAGCATGAAAATATTCCCAGTCACTTCAAGATGAGTGTTATTTTGTTCCTCAAGGACACACAGGGACTTAAATAAGTTTACTGATTTAGAATGTAAACTTTTCCTATGAGATACTAAAGCCCACAAAATTTTCTTATGTGCAGAATATCAGCTCAAGTACTGCCGACAGAAGCTGGTAAAAAAGAGATCGTAAATCTCCAAAAAGTTTATTTTGTAAGCATACTAAATTGCAGTGTAGCACTTTGAAGACATTAGGTTTACTATAAGTAAACACACCTGCCTCAGTAGTAATTTTTTATTATTTTGGTCAGAAAGAGACTCAGAAGAGTGGAGCACACTGTTAGGCATTATAAACACAAGGTCTAACAATAAATATTTCAAGAAAAGCTAATTTCATATCTGTAAAGAGAAATTATATATCAGATTTTACTTTAAATTATGTGAAAAACATTCTATAACCACAATTTCAAGGACCAGCGAAAAAACAGACTTTGTTATAATTTTCTAATATGCTTTCTTATTAAATGAAGTTGAAAGTAGCTGCCCCCTTTGTTTCTGTCTCCTCCTGGTCTTTGAGGTATTATTTATATGCAGGTGATCACATTATGCTAAATTATATAGATTCTTGTGCAATGTCCCTTGAATTACATGTTGTGTGTTTATGACTTTTAATAAATCATTTATATTCTATCCGTTCATTCACAAACTTTCTTGCTATTTTATTATTAAAGGAGAGGATGGAGGAGGTGAAACTGCCGTTTATATTTTCATTTTGAGAAAAAACCCACTATCTTAAGGAGAAAAGTGTGAATTTTTTTTGAAGAATAAGTGAATAGGCATGAGAAATACTAAATAACTCATTCTGGATCCTTTTTTTTTCTTTTTTTTTCTTTGCATTTATTGAGGTAGAGAATACAGAGAAGAAGCATAAGACATGATCATTGTTTGATTTTCTTTGACAGAGAAATTTACTACTCTACTTTCCAGTGTATATCAGTCATTTTGAGTTTGTGTGTCATCCTGAAACAGATACACTTCTTCAGTGTGATTCTTAAATCAGAAAGAAATATGTGGGCACACATGTATACCTTTGTATCTTTGATCTAATCACTATGGAGACTAAATTGACATCTTAATGGACTGCAAAGATGACAATTACAGTGATTGTTGAAGCAAACCATTGATTGTTCTTGGTTTACAGAGTGGAAAGGTTCAAATGTGGTAAGCAGTTTAATAGAAGAAACAGAACAGAGAGGTGAGGAATAGGCAGTATACAGTGCATGAATTGCAAGGAAGAAGCTGAAATTGAGATAAAGATCACATGTTGCAAGACCTTGAGGATAAAACTGGACTTCTAAGTTAATATACATGTGTGTACAGACGCGAATGATACTTACCTAAATAGAAACATTGCAAGGTCAAAAATGAAAAGAGTAATAGCAAGGCTGAAAAAAAATTAGAGAGGTTTTAGTACTCAATAAATAATTTCAAACTTCTTGATACAAAGCAACTAGTATGCAGACATACAGGTTTATCTGCATATGTATCTTTTTTGGGGGGTTCTACAGGCTGTGACAAATACCTACAAAAAAATGTGTGCCACACACCCTCTTATTTGCTCAGTCTAACAATTGTCAATGCATTCCACCACTTTCTCTTCATCCTTCTAAAACTTTTTGAGCCCACTCCTTCCAAGCTTGGAAGGGCCACATCTATGTTTATGCAGCAGTCTATCCATGGCAAGCCTGGTGACTACACCAATTGCCTATCACATGCAAAGGGAGATTTTCCCCAGCCCTTTGTGTCTGATCAGTCTATCAGTGCCCCAGGTGAGCTGAGACCTTTGTGCCCAACCATCCTGTCAGTGTTCCATTATGGGGACCCTTCACTAAACAGTCTGCTGGATTTGAGGGCAGTTTGACTAGCACTTTTAGGGTCACATGCAAACAGAAAAAAACGATTCCATGTCTGCACCTTTGATTTTCAGTGCCTCAGGAAAAATCCGACACACACTAACAGCATGAGAGAGTCCGCATGTTGGACTGCAACAACCAACTGCTACCAGCTCCCAGCAACTGTTAGTGTCCTTGAAGGACTAACATGTAACAAGTTTATGGAATAATGCCCTAACAAAAGCTGTCTCAAAATGATCATTCACCCTGCATGGATGGTTCTTACCCATTAATTGTTGCTATGGGGGAGAAGACAGGTTCAGCCCGTTAACTGATCCCAGAAATTACAATGGAGTCTTCTCTATATTCCTCCCATTTTTAACTTACTTTTATATTCATTTTAGATTTATGTGGAGCTTGAATGATTCTAGTAATACATCGTGTTCAGTGGGGGGTAGTTGTACCTTGGAGATTGGTAATGTCAGTATTACACTGGATAACTTTTGGGCATGAAGCTGAGCATCTGTGGTCTTGGCATGGTTGCTGGATCAACTGCAAGAAATCTTTTTTCTCCCTCTTTTGACAGCTGCTATTTAACTGGTATCAGTTACAAGCTACCACCAAGCTCCCCCTCTTGCGAGGATTTAAACAGAGGCTGGCCATAACGTCTCTGTCCCACCCTCCATTTAGGCCCTCTTAGCATGTGTGGAAAGTTGGGCATACTGGGAGTAATTAGTAACAACCTAATTTTCTCCCTATATTTTTCTATATTGTCATAATTATGTCTGTAACTGTCCACACCCCTCCTTCCTCTCCTTGCTCCATTTTCATCCCCTTATAACATGTATGCTGACTGCAATTTTATTTTCCTTTTTCCCTACAGGAGGACACTAATATTTTAGATTTGTTTCCATTTCAGTTTGCAACTTCCTTTCCCATCAAATTTTTTTTTCTGGAAATAAATAAGTATCAAGCCTCCCCATATCCTGCTCCCCCACCCCCCCCCAAAAAAAAACCCCAAAACCCCACCAAACTGAAAGCTAACTAACCAACCAACCAGAAAAACAAAACCCAAACAAAACCCCCAGAAAACGAACAACCCAACACCCCCAAACAAACAAACAAACAAACAAACAAACAAACAAACAGCCCCACCAAACAAACCAAAGTAAATTCCTTGCTTCTAGATATGATCCTGTACAAAAACATAGGAGAAATTGGAATTAATTCTATTCTTACACACCTATGAGTTCAATGAAGGGAATCCATACTGTAAAATCCTAACATGAAATTACACTTTTGGAGACATAGTATAAATATGACTTAATTTAAACAGAGTGAAAAAGCCTTTAAGACAGAAAGGTTATTTCTTTATTACATATGGACTTAAGTATACTTCTTTTAACATCTAGTGTGTATTATCTGAAATCTGTTTCTAAAATAAGCAAGGAAACAAACAAACAAATAAAAACCCACAGTCAGTTTCACTGAAATGTGTACATGCACTTTTACCCAGTAGCAGTTTAGAAAGTAAAGTGCAATGTATTTTTTGCAGTCATTACTCTGATGGGGAGAGCAAGAGCCCTGAGGTCTTGCAGGAATCCATTGTTTGCAGTTTGTATCTGTGCAGCAAAACTGCCAAATCATTAAACCACCTTCAAACAGAAGTCCTAGCTGAGACAGGTGTTAGCACAGTGGGTACTGAGGAGGATAGAAGTGGTGTTGGATGCTGTAAAAGACAAATATTTTACAACTCAAATTATGAGTGGACTACTACAGATCTTGCTACAGCTGAGCAGGGTTGATGCCAGCCATTGATTTAATGTTTGCACACACCAACCCTCACTAATTCAAAGAGGCAAGGTCATTTTAATTCTCTTTGTCTTTTTTTTTTTTTTTTTATTAGAGCAGCAAGTGCTCCCAGGAAGTCTGCAAAAATGTTAGGTATTGTATTTATATTTTAGCTTATCTGCCACAATTAGGAGACAGATTTCCTAGTAGGACAGGTGTTACACAAGAGTCCTTTGACTTGCACAGCCTTTGATGTAATCACAAAATTGTTTAAATGAGGATTTGTCCAATACACTGTAAAAATAATTAGTTTATTAATTTGATTTCCAAATAAGAAGAGGCTAATAATAGTGACAGATCTCAGGTTTCACTGTGACACTGTGCTTTTTTGCATATGGATTTAACAGAGGTAGGATCTAATCCTAAAAATTTTCAGTTTTCAGAGGAAATTAGTGCCCCTGTAGGGAAGTAAGGTAGAGGTGTATATCATGAAGTGTTAGAGAGAAAACCATATATCTCGCATGAAAATATGACAACAACCCTTGCCTCTGTAGAATTGAAAAGGAACCATCAGCCTGATTCAGGACTTTACATATTCTGGGTGTCAGTAGAACCCAGTCATAAGGGTGCTTTAGCTAAATATTTGTTTTATCTGAATATGGAAATCCAGTCCCTGTAGAAAGGGATCTGAACAATTTTTGTAGGATCTTTTTTTATTATTCAAGCTGGAAAATACAAGTTTTGTATGTTGAGCTTGACAGGTCATAATACACTGACTGTTTCTGATATATTAAGGAAGGCCAGAAATAGTAGTTAACATGACAGCACCAAGCAAAATTAATGTTGTATGTATAGAAACTTAGGTTTTAAAGAGGTATCTCAGAAATGGAGTGCACAAAGACATTTGAGAAAAGGGCCCGTTAAAATAATCTGATTAAAAGACTCTTAAAGGTGATGTAATTGATAATAATTGCTGTCGCAGACCACGCTAGTTAAGAAGGCAATAAGACAGAGATAAACTTAACCTTTCTCAAGGAAGAAGACATATGAAAACTTCTTCCCCAAAACCCACTTCAGTTTTGCAAACTAATTTGTGAAATTTTAAGTTTGAATACCATGCTTAAAAACTGTTACAATGGGAATTCTTCGTCAGAGTTTTGATGGAAGCACCTGTAAATTTCATCAATCCCACTGTCATAGAAAAGTCAAAAGTAATTTACCAAGAATTTCAGCAATTTTTAAACCAAACAGAAAAGACCTCTGCAAAATTTTCTACAGTTAATATGCATTTGATATTGATCTATAGAGCTTTTCCAGAAAAGGATTTTTACAATTTATCTTCTGCCTTGCACAAATTTTTTAGTTCCTGTCTTACAGAGCAAGTGGTCTATCTGTTTTATATTTCTGCAGTCTAATACACCTAGACTTCAGTCTCAACAGGATGCCCATATAGTGTAAAAGATTGACTATAAGAATGATGAATGGTTGAAGCTGTAATGAGTTAGTGAGAAGTGAGAAGAAAAAAAAAGTTTTATCCTTTTTCTTTGGTTTGTCTTTTTTTCCATGAAAAAATACTGGCACCACCAATATTCATGATTTTGAGGTATATCTGTAAGAGTTTGATACAAATGACATGCAGATCAAGTACAACAAGGAAACACACTCTCCAGCTACTCAGTGAACCAGTTTCAGATAGTAAATCATTTATTTCTTCTTAAAAATTTATAATGGAATGGAATAGATTAGACTATTTTACAAGGTTGTTTCACACCTTATATGGAGAGAGTTGACAATGCCTCAGTTCACATATATTCACCTTAATTTTTTTTTTACTTCATTCAGTATTTTCCAATCTATTCACATTCCACCATCCTTTCAAATTTCAGCATACTTGAAACACTCTCCTGCATGTTACCTGCAAATTTAGGAAATTTATTCTTTATTATTCAGCTTGTTGTTGAAATACCAAGTATTATTAGGCATATGGAAGATCAAATTCCTTCTTTGACATCAAACCATTTAATATGATTCTCCTCTGTTATCCTTTTCAATAAGTTTTACAGTTGTTGCATGAAGGTCATCTTTTTCTTTCTTATGACATGGTGTCAGAATGACTAGCAAACCATAAAGAAAACAAGTTGAGTGGTGCAGATGAAACACCTGAAGGATGCGATGCAATCCAGAGACCTGGACAAGCTCAAGAAGTGGGCCCATGAGAATCTCATGGGGTTCAACAAGACCAAGTTACATCTAGGTCAGGGCAAGCCCCAGTACCAAAACAGGCTGGGGGATGAACAGATATGAGAGGGACTTCGGGGTGAGGTGGATGAGAGGCTGGACATGACCCAGCCATGGGCACTCACAGCCCAGAAAGCCAAACCTGTCCTGGGCTGCATCCAAGCAGCAGGGCCAGGGAGGGGATTCTGCTCCTCTGCTCAGCTCTAGTGAGACCCTACCTGCAGGGCTGCATCCAGCTGTGGGGTGCCCAGGAGAGGGAATTGTTGGAGAGAGTCCAGAGGCGGCCACCAAAACGATTAGAGAGATGGAGCACCTCTCTTCTGAGAAAACGTTAAGGAAACTGGGATTGCTCATCCTGGAAAAGAGAAGGCTTTGGTGTGACCTAATTGTGACCTTCCAGGACCTTGTGAACCTACAAGAAAGGTGGAAAAACACTTTTTACAAGACCGTGTTGTGACAGGACAAAGGGAAATGGGTTTAAAATGAGAGTGGTTTAAATTAGATATTTGTAAAAAATTGTACAGTGGTGAGGCACTGGAACAGGTTGCTCAGAGAAGCTGTGAATGCCTTATCCTTGGATGTGTTCAAGACAGGTTAGGTGGGATACTGAGCAACCTGGTCTAGTGGAAGATGTCCCTGTCCAAAGAAACTAAATGATCACTCAACCAAAACCATTCTATGATTCTATGATTCTATGATTTTATGATTCTATGATTCTACGATTCTATGACTCGATTACTCTATGATTCTATGACTCAATGACTCTATGATTCTATTCTATGACATGTAACATCCACTATTTCTATTTAGTCTAGAAAGCCTGAGAGTTTGTTAATTCAGTTTTAATCCACCATGTCTGTTTTTAAGTAATCCTAAGTTTTTACTATGCATTATATGTTGTCTTCTAATTATTTACAGATAGTTCAAAATTTTGGCCTAATTTTTTCTGGAAAAAAAAAAAACCTTAGGTAAAATAAGTTGCAACACTAATGTTGATCTTTGTGAGAAAGAATCCTGAAGTGTAATTTTAAAATAAATTAAACCTTGCTGGACCCAGTGTTGAATCTTTTGGGATTCCATTGGTGAGAGGCCTCCAGTTAGATCCTGTGATGCTGATTATTACCCTTTGGGATCTGCCATTAAACCAGTTCTCAAATCACCTCACGGTCCACTCATCTAACCCACATTTCCTGTGTTTACCCATGAGAGTCTTGTGAGAATTGCAGAATCACAGGTTGTAAAAGACCGCCAAAATCATTGAATTCAATCTATGACTGAATACCATCATTTTGCCTAAACCATAGCACTGAGTGCCATGTCTAATAATTTCTTGAACACTTCCAGGTATGGTGACACCACCACCTCCCTAGGCAGCCTGTTTCAATACTTAATCACTCTTTCAGTGAAGAAATCCTTTCTGATGTCCAACTGGACATCCCCTTGCTCAGCCATTTCCTCTTTTTCTGTCACTGGTTACTTGGGAAGAGAGGCTGACCCCCAACCTGCTACAACCTCCTTTTAGGCAGTTTTTGAGGGTGATAAGGTCTCCCATGAAACTTTTCTCCAGGCTAAACAATCCCAGCTCCCTCAGCTACTCTTTAAAACCTTTAGTAGCTTTATTGCCCTTCTCTGGACACGCTCCATCACTTCAATGTCTTTTTTTAGGGACCCAGAACTGTACTGGAGAGATGGCCTCACCAGTCACACTGAATACAGCGCGACAATCACTTCTGTAGTTCTGCTGGCTGCACTATTGCTGATGCAGGCCACAGTGCCATTGGCCACCTGGGCATGCTTTGGCTCATATTCAGATAGCTGTGAACCAACACCCTCCAGTCCTTTTCTGCCAGGAAGCTTTCTGGCCACTCTGCTCCAAGCACTTCCTGGGGCTTTTGTCACCCAAGTGGACACTGTCACTGTCAGGACCCAGCACATTGCTATATTACGAACCTTGTACTTTTGGCTACCAATTCAGCTGTTCAGATCCCTCTGTAAAGCCTTCTTACCCTCCAGCAGATCAACACTCTGCCCCAATTTAGGGTCATCTGTGAACTTGCTGAGTGAGCGTCTCTTGTCCACATCATCCGTAAAGTTGCTACACAGGACTGGCCCCAGTATTGAGCCTTAGGGAAGACCATTTGTGGCCAGCCAGCAGATGGATGTAACTCCTTTCATGACCACTCTCTGGGCCAGCCCAGCCAGACAGTTCTTAACCTAGCAAAGGGGGCACCTGCACAAGCCATGGGCTGCTATCTTCTCCAGGAAAATGCTGTGAGAGACTGTGTCAAAGTCTTTGCTGTAGTCCAGTTGATTATAAAAGGAGATAAGAGTGGTTAAGCATAGAGAGACAGTGTCAAAAGCCTTGCTCAAAACTGAAATAGACAATATCCACTCATCTCCCTGTCATTAGCAGAACGACTGTGTAGGAACTAAAAAATTTAGTAGAGGTTCTGGTAGCACACATAAAGAACTGCGTTAGAAGTCACAACTATTCTAATCAATGCTTCTTCTGTAATGGTATTCTTTTTTTTCTCTGTAAACATCACATCTTCACATCTCGGAAAACAGCAATTCTTTGATTAGATGTTTTGATTTGATTTTGGAGAGGAATACATTTTTGGCTTTGCGTAGCAAGCATGTTTCTTGGGCCTGCAAACTGAAAAGAGGCAGTCCAACAAATCAGTGGAGAAGGAAGGTAAAAAGATTTATTTTTAAATTATTGAGAAATTGAATAATTGTAGTATTTTTTGTGAGCAGACTTCTGCAAAAGACTATTTTGAGCATTAGGCTACAGTAATCAAAGACCAAGATGTGTGTGTTCATATGGTACTTTATTGATTAACATATTTAAGCATTTCCAGTTCTTCTGCTTCTACAAATGTATTTATAGAATAATTTCTTATTAGTAATATTAATCACACATATTGCATTTTATATGTTGGCATTTCAGATTTTATCCTTATGCTATTAAACTACTGTTCCTGATTGATATAACTGTACTGGAGGTGTCACTGTGCTGACAGAAGCAGATTTTGGACAGCAGAAATGAATTTATATCACTCCATAAATACATGATAGGTCATATGAGACATGAAAAATAGCTTAGGACAGCTTGTGATCTATTGAAAATACCCTGTTTATAACCTCAATTTTTAGAATTATCTGGTTTAAGTATTAATGTTAATTTTTACACAGAGTAATACTCTATCAACAACAACTGGTAAAGAGCTAATCATCTTCTGCAGTACCCAGCATTCCAGTCTTCTACTTGAAGGTACATTTTTTTCTTTTTGCTGCACTTTGTAGCATAAATGGACATAATATTTCTTCATCAGTACATTGTGTCACTTAACATTTATAAATGCTATTTCTTACTGGCTACCTAATGTTAGGATTAGCAACATGGTACTTACAGGCTGGAGCGAATTACGGCAATGAGACCAAGTAATCTAATTACCTTTTCATCTCAATAAACCTCTTGTGAAGTACAGAACCTGATTCACATTTGATAAACTTACACTGAATCTGTCAGAAACATGCATTAATTGAAAATTTGACTGTTCTGAAAAGATCTATTAAAAATCACAGAATATTGGGGTTGGAAAGGACCTCTGGAAGCATCTAGTCCCATGTTCCCTGCTAAAACAGGTCCACCTACAGTAGACTGCACAAGATCACATCTAGGTGGGTTATGAATATCTCGCAGGCAAAGAGACTCCACAACATATATGAGTAGCTTGTTCCAGTCTTGAGCACCTTCAAAAAAATGAGAAGTTTTTCCTCATATTTAGGCGAAACTTCCTGTATTTCTGTTTGTGTCCTTGTCCTGTCGCTGGGCACCACTGGTGTCCAGGACAGTTTGGTCCTATCCTTTGAAATGTCAAGAAGATGGGACCAGACTTCCTAAAGATAATTGTACACATTGATAACATCTCTGTTCACTCTCCTCTTTTCAAGGCTAAACTGGCCCAGCTCCCTCAGCCTTTCCTCATAAGACATGATGGTTTTGTTTAATTCCTTCAGAATACTATTGTGGTCGTGCAAATATATTGGCATGATTATCCAGAGCGTTGTAATAAAATCTATAAAAACATTGTGAAAAATGAAAAAAGGATAGACACACTAATGCTGGCACTTCACTGGCAAAGCCCAAACCACAGAAATGAGAACAGTTACTATTATGAAATGTTCATTAAATACATTTATCCTACATGTTTCTGAATAATTAAGCCTTCCTTAATATTTAAGTTCCTTCAAATAATAACATGGGACTTGAAGAGTCTACTTGTTTTAATTTACAATTATTAGGATTATGGAAGAAAAATACTGATGGTAATGCCTTAAAAAGTCCCATCAGCTTTCAGGAAAAAACTGGATATAAAAAAAATTTGAATACTTGTATTCGTGGATTAGAACAATTTTCCTATTTTCCTATTCTCATCTTTTTCTTTTTCTTTTTCTTTTTCTTTTTCTTTTTCTTTTTCTTTTTCTTTTTCTTTTTCTTTTTCTTTTTCTTTTTCTTTTTCTTTTTCTTTTTCTTTTTCTTTTTCTTTTTCTTTTTCTTTTTCTTTTTCTTTTTTTTCTTTTTTCTTTTTCTTTTTCTTTTTCTTTTTCTTTTTCTTTTTCTTTTTCTTTTCTTTTTTTCTTTTTCTTTTTCTTTTTTTTTCTTTTTCTTTTTCTTTTTCTTTTTCTTTTTCTTTTTCTTTTTCTTTTTCTTTTTCTTTTTCTTTTTCTTTTTCTTTTTCTTTTTCTTTTTCTTTTTCTTTTTCTTTTTCTTTTTCTTTTCACTTCTTTCTTTTTTTCCCTTCCTTCTTCCTTCTTCTTTTTCTTTTTGCATATAAGAATAAGCTTTTTTGGAATTTTGTTTTCTTTTAAGACACGGTATGGAAGTGTTCCCTTATGGGGAATAAAACAGAGAGTACAATGGAACTCATAAAGGAGTCTGATATCTTAGGCCTGATTAAGCAGAAACCATGAAAGAGACAAACACAGATGACTGCTCCCTAGGGTAGAAGTGGCCAAGAAACATGTTATGAAACTTTGTAATACGATAATGATAACCAGATGACTGATGTAAATGAAAAATGTGTAGAAAATGAGAAATTGTTACCAAAAAGACTCTATATAAGTGTCATACAAGGAAACCCTATATAAATGCTTTTTGTATTCTCAATAAAATCAGCTTCTGATCCAAGCTCAGATGTCCCCATCCCTTCATCACCAATATTCACTAAATGACTGGATGTGTCACTTAGTCCTATAGTGTAGTTGACAAGGTGGTGATCAGTCAAAATTCAGCCTTCCTGCCCTCAAAGGTCTTTTCCAACCTAAAGGATTCTGTGACTCTGTGATTCTGTGATTCTTTGAAGTGATACAAAGTATGACTTTTTTAATCTGTTTGTAAAAAATCATTTTAGGTCCTTCCCAAATTCTTTTCTTTCTCCAGAGATTTTAAGACCACTTCAAGGAGTATCTTTAACCAAATTCAAGACTAGCAAAATATCAGAAAAGAGCAAGAAAAGAAAAGATTATGGTGTTATTTGTGCTGCAGCATCTGTTCATCCCTAATGAAAAATGGAAAGCTCACATTGTGCTCAAAGGTGATCTCTTTAACACAATGCATTTAATACTCTTGAAGGAGTCTTTCTTGTGTTTGTGCAAGTATATTTAATATTTTATCTACAGTATCTTCAAACTTCATTTGACTATGGCCAAAGTACAGACATAATATTCCACTGCTAAAAAGATATGGTAGAATTGAAATTTGTCCTTCCTGGCAGGGCCCATTTGGTTCTATCATACAGATAAGCCATAGAGGAAAGAGTTTCATAGAAAGGATAAAAGTGGTTTGGTCTATTTCAATTTCATGAGTGTAATTTTTTGTTCTCTTGTCCCCTTGCTTTCTGAACATCAGCAAATATTTTATTCTCATTATACTGAAAGCATTTATTTGTTTCTTCCATTTTTCTTCATTATTATGTCAAGTAAATGGCATCAAATATTTCTGCAGTCTCTACTTCGACTTTGATACTGCTCCTTTTACACACCTACATGAATATACATATTGTCATCAGTACATATTTATTACTGCAGGTTCAGTGATCTGCACTGAAGAGAAGTTTGTGAAAAACTTGAAAGTATATAGACTTTTTCCACTGCTCTCAAGGTGCATAGTTTTATGAAAAAAAGCTTTGAGATCTTATCCTTAAATGTAGTCATACAAATAAGCTGAGTCAGGATGCAAGTTTTTCCAGTTCCACATTTTCACCAAGTACTATACATCAAGCATTGACTTCAGCAGCAGAGTGAGATCCTCTGTTATAACTTTGGAAGGTACAAAGGAACAACAAGGAATTAAAGTGCCATGGGTTGCCAGTGTAATGTGTCACCTGCAGAAACCAAATTTGCAAGGAATCTCATCAAGCAATAATTAGCAAGCGAACAGATTCCACAGAATATCAACCTCTCTAATCTAGTGCATGTTTCCGCTGGGAATCAGAAGCCGACCAGAATGTACTTTCATCAGAAAAGCCAGCCTTTACATTTTCCACCACTTAAGCCTTAACATACCAAGAACTGCAGTGATGTGACTAACACCAATCCCTCTGGCCCTATCTCTCATAACTATTATATCTCCGGAGGGCTTCAACCTCCATTAGCTTGGAATTTTCTTGTCCTTTCTCCACTGCTTACATTAGGTGTCTTGATTCAATTTGCAATACAAAAGCAAAACATTTACTCACAGACATGAAAATGGGCTAGTCCTTACTTTAGGCTGGAGTATTGTTTTAGCACACTAAATTGTTTTTCCCTGTCACTATCTTCAAAACACTAAAAAGTATGTTCTTAGTTTCTGTACTGAAATACTGTGCACATTACCTTTAAATATAAAGTACACTGATTAATGCAATTTATTTGTTTTGAAATATGTTTTGCCACACAATAATAAATATATGTATTTTCTTTGCAATATGCATAATTTTATAAAAGCTTTTTAACAATAATGTTTTGAAGTGATTCAGGAAAAATTTTCATACTGGGAGTTTACCTTTTGTTTGGGTGAATAAGAAATTTAAAGACAATTAACACTGAAATATAATTACCTCAACTAGAGAATTCTTGTTCTGACAGGCCTATCTTTTAGCACCATGCATCATATTTAAAATGAAATGTTTGTTTAGCACCTACAATCAATCAATTAATGTAAATTATCTACAATACATTAGTAGTGCCAACTTTCCAAGGGAACATGTTTACTTAGGCTATTTTCTCAGAAGAAAATAAGGGGTTTGTGTTAATATGAAATAAAAAAGCCAGAAACACTGGAAATAAATAAAGTTTAAACCTAATAAAAACCTTCTAGAAAGAAATCATGCTCCAAATGAAAGTTGTTTATTATTTATATTATTGCAGGAGCTTATTGACTTTTTTTGTTGTTTTCTGTGGTATCTGTTCTCTCAGTTGTTACTGGATTCAAAATTTTTAATGATACTTTGTGTTAAAGACAGACCAATTCGGTTTTTCAGAAGGAAAAACAAACATACAAAAATTAACTAGACCTCCTAGATTTTCAAAAGGATTTTCTTTCAGTTTTTATTTCAACATTTCAAGCATGTAGGAAAGATTTAAACCAAAGACTCCTTTCTTTTTTTTTCTGGTGGATGAAATTTGTCTTAGTCAAAAGTATTCTCCATTTAAGAGCTTTGTTGATGTTTGTCTAGGAAAGAAGCACTGGGTTGTCCAGCTGTAGCAAAATGTATTTGGCATAAGCAGAGCAGCTGAACTCCAGAAATCAAAAAGCATTTTTAAGCTGGAAATGGAATTTCCCAATTTTGAAATCTAGGACACATAGACTTTTTAGGTTAAGATCTTATTTATGATGAAAAATCTAGATTTTACTGTAAAAAGATAGAAATAACTCCAGTACTAGAACTCCTGAATTAGCCAATTGCTACAATTCTGTTTATTAATTTTCCAGTCAATATATTATTTTATTTGTTTTACATATATTAATCTTTTCATACAATGAATTATAAACATAATATTTCTTTTTCTTCATATTTCTTGGCATCTAACATTCTTTCCAATGTTATTCTCTTACAGCAGTTTTAAGAGATTAATAATAAGAAAAATTATTTATGTTTTATGGAAAATTCCTCTAAATGTAAATTAACTATATTCAGATTACAAGACATAACTTTGCTCAAGAACCAGGAATTGCTAGCAAACTATTTCATAAAATGGCTAAGGAAGTGCTCTGTTGTTACTTCAGTTAAATGTGCACATGCACATGACTTATGCACAATATTGTCCATATGAAGAGAAACCCCAGCTGTCTGAAATCTGACATAATTTAGGACATGCTATCATAATGAACTTTAAAAAAGTAGACAGGATGGCAAGGTACTGATGGGAAGCTTCATATTTTAACAAGTACTTAACATCGGTTAAGTATTTGTAAGCACTAACAATTTTAACAAGTACTAAACCTCGGTTTAGAGAGTTTCATCTCTGTTCTGAAATCCTACTGCAAGTTGCTTATCCACACAGAAATATCTATGTATCTTTTTATTCAGTCTGGAAAGTCAAAAACAACTAGATGTGCTATTAGTCACATCAGAATGAGAGAGCTGCTTGCTACAGAGACAGTTGGTGTGTTTCAGTGGACTAGTTCAAGTAGTCCATTATGTGGGCATGCCTTATTCCTTGCATGAAAAACACAGATATGTTTCCAGGTTTTCATTTCCACCTTAAGACCTTACACATTTAACACAGAAATAAATACAAAGCTGTAATTGTCTCCCTATTGCCGGCAAATGCCTTTATTTCATGAGAGGTGTGGCTGTATCTTGTGCCAGAAAAGAAGTAAAACTGATATTCGTAAATAATTGGACATAATTTAGTTGCTAAAATCAAGATTTTCAAATAAATTACTGTCCCACAGAAGTACTCTGATAAAAAGATTTGAAAACAAAAATCTTGTAATAACCGAAATTTTGAAAAAAACAAAAATACAGCAAAAAATTATTTTATCAACATGCTGAGAAAGTTTTTATTGAAGTTCCATCCTGTTTTTGCAAATACAATTAAAGACAGCTAACAGTACAACTTTTAAAATAAAACCTTCATCTTACACGACACTCAGATATGCATTTTTGTCCCCTGAGAAACTATAAAAGCTTTCAATTTTAGTTGTATTTCCTTCTTTTTAGTGATGATACTGGAAAAAGGGAAAGGGGGGGAAAGTCTCAATAAAATGCTCCATTATAAAAGGTAGATTAAATAAATTTGTCAAAAAAGAATAAAAAGTGGGGTCAGTTTTTGAGAAGGCACATTGGTACATCTTTTATGCACAGTACTTCCTACTTCCTGCTATAAGAGTTGCACAGACATTTCATGCTAACCAATAGTGGAATATTGGTCTGAATAATTATATGAGCTCCCATAAATGAGAGGCATATTATGGAACCTATACCTCTGTGAGCATGGGGTTTTGAATTTTTTAGTTTTGAGGTTTTTTTAAATGCTATCATAAAATAAGGAGTCAAGTGCTATTGTCTGTAACTCTTGCACTTGATATACATACTATTAAATAAGATGGTTCTGTAAAAATTTACATTACAGAATACAACCTATTTATAACATCAAGAAACTATGTCCCAGAGATCTTCAAATCTGTGTGCGTGATCAAGATCTTTGTAGCAGACGCTGAAGCTTTTTGTCAACATTCTTGCACAGAAAAAGAAAGTTATCAGTTAATTTTCCCTTAAATACTATAGTGTTCTTAGGTTAACTGCTTTGTAAACGAAATCATATTAAAAAAAATTCCATAATGGATTTTTTAGTTAATTATTTTTGTCAGCATTGGACGACTCATAATCCATGTTAGGCACAACCCCCAAAAATATGATGATGTATGCCCCTAGCTCACTATAATTGCGCTGAAAATTGACTCTGCTGTGGCTTTCTATGCTATTGCATTTATAATAGAGTAACTCACAACAATTTTATTCTAGGCAGAGGATTTAGCAGGAAAAAAAAAAAGGGGGAGGGAAAGAAGCATGTGGAAACAGACACACTCAAATAGGGAGTGACTAATTCAGCACAATTTGTAGAAGGAAATTGGTCGGAATCATGAGCAGAATGGAAGTCCGATGGCTCTCGCTACCTCCCACTAGCCACAACAGTGTGATACCACAACTTTTCACACTGGGACACTATTCCTTCACCTCCTATTATTTAGTTTAAATTTGTTTATTGCAGTACACTGAAACCAGGAGATAAAGGTTTATTTTTAAAATATTCTGAAATGTGTTTCAGCTGGTGTTAAACTGGTTTGTTAACTTTCCTGAACAGGTAAGTGAGATCTATCGTGCTCCATATTTGTACATCAACTCTTAGTAATATTGCAAGGAAATATAAAGGCGAGATAAATCAAAGTCTGGACTACTTCATAAAAAGAGAATGATCATAAGGTTTGTTAATATTGAATAAAGGGCATAGAAAAAAAAATTAGGCAGGGAAGAGGAGGAAAGGCAAGGAAAGAAAGTACACGAGGAGGAAACAGATCTTAACAAAAACACATGAAAAAGAAGAAAAAAACAAAGCAACTTGGAGACAAATTAATCAAGAATCAGAAACTAGAATGAACATTTTAAAAAGTGATGTAAAATCTTGAGATCAAAGTTAAGGTTAATTCATGTATGGTCATAAACTTTTAAACTTGCTGTTGCTAATGGTGTGGTAGAAATTTACATTGCATTATATCTTTAAATATTATTTAATAATACTTGCACAATGCAAATAATGTGTGCATATAGACAGAATATAAGATATTTCTCATTCCCAATACTTTTTATTCAGCAGCTTTTTAGAAGATGGCATCAGTGACGTGCCTTTTTGTGATCTGGATAGAAAAGGTGATTACTGATAAAAGGATCATCAAAAATTCCACTTCAAACAAAGACTACTGAGTAAATAGAAATATTTTTTTCTTTAAAGGTGGCCTTGAGTTTTGGAGGAGAGGATAACATACATTTTATAACATAATCCTACAGCAAACCAGCCTCATGACCTAAAAAACCCCACAAGTAAGCAATCTTTCCCTTGAGAAGTCACAACTACTAAAGACAGTCCTTTATTTTCTTTCTCCAAATATACCTTTGTCCTAGTTGTTGGTAAATAACATTTACACATCTTTCTCTCTCTCAGTAGAGCCAGGCACAAAACAGAATGAGGGAAAACTTCCCTGGAGAGCATAGTCCAATAAAAGCCATTGTAGAGAAGTAGAATTCAGACCTTGTGAGCTTTGTGCCACTTAGCAGTAGTACAGATTATTTCTCTTCAGCTTTCCGATGGTGAGATCTCTGGCTTTACTAAATATGTTTAATAGGTGTATCATTCCTAAACCATTGGAGCTCAAAGAACTCTGAAATTTCCTGGAAAACAGCTGCAGTATCCTGAACACAGTGTGACAGCAGATTTGTTTTCATGAAGTTTTATGAACAGTATGTTGTAAAAGAAAAACAAAATAGTAGAAATAGGAAAAAAATTAAAGAAAAAAGAAAAAAAAGGAAATTCAATAAAGGATATAACTGGTACTTTTAAAAATCTCTCAGCATGAATCCAGATGAAAACCACTATGTTTCCTGTCATTCTTGTCTGCCAGCTCTAAACAGTTTTAAACACATTTGGAAGCATAAGCGTAAGACAGAACATCTGTCCAAGCTGACCTCAAAACCCTGCCTGTTTCTTAGCAATTTCTCTACTGCTAAATAATTTTTCATCTTGACTCCGCTTTCTAGGAAGGCAGCCCTGGAACAGGATCTAACAAGCTCTTCCTTGTCACCTCTGAGCCACAGCTCATTGATTAAAATGGTCTATAGCCTCCTCCTTTCTGCCATCCTCCTTCCCACACAGTCTTTAAAATTACCCTGGGAAAAATCTAAAGGAAGCTGAGTGGGTGAAGTGCTGTTCTGAGGATGACTTGAATCCCAAGCCCTAAAAGGGCCTTAGCAAGATTAAATTTTCCTTGCAACTTGGATGTTTGGCACTAAGGTAAAAGAATTCCCATAAGGCTGTCTAGAACTGAATCTCAAAACTGCTGTTATTCCCTTGTATATTGCATTATTCTAATCCACCTGCTCTGGAGGGATAGAGATACCTCAGCAACTTTCCTCTTTGGAAGTTTCCACTTCTGCTATGAATTTGTCTTAGAAGGAAAGAGCATGTGTTGATACAGAGGGTGACACTGAAAACATTGCTGATACTGCAAGGCAGGGATAAAGGACGATATATGTGTATACATATATATACATATGACAATTAATTATATAATTAATTTAATAATGACATATATTATAAACTTAAATTTGATTTTTTGAAAGATAGTTCATATGCAGTATAAGTTGTAAAAAAGGAAGTTAAAGATTTCAAAACATAGACTTACAGCTGCATCCAAATATTTTTAAATACTTACTTATTTTGCACATTTGTACAGGTTTCCTTCTATCCATAATATTAGCTCTAGCATACTAAATGCTGAAAGTCAAACAAGATTAAGCCATAAACCCCACTTTTTAATCTGCATAAAGAAGACAGAGATGACAATAATTTCTACTATGACATGCCTTTTTTCTCGATATTTCTCTTTAATAGTCAGCCTTCTGTTTTCCTGTGTTTGAAAGATTTTGAAATTCTACCAAAACAAAAGACAAGATGAGCAAAATAAAATAATTGACTGTCAAAATGTAAACATATAAGTAAGTTTCTTTTATAGCAGTTTTCATATTATGAGTGTCAGAAAGTGGTTGAGATATGATTCAGCCAGGCTTCCATGGGCAGAAGATGATACAAACAAACAAAATTTGTCTCCAACAGTAAGAAGGCCATGAAAGAAGTCCTGAAATTGCAGTATGAATTCCAAAGGCTTCACAGAAAGGAAGACAGGTATTTTACTCAAGTCCAAAACAAGTGCTAATTCTCACTGATGACAGATGCAGCCAACAGAAACACAGCCTTATGTCTCCATTGCCCTCTTGTCTGTAATTTAGTTGCAGAATGTGGGGGAACCAGAAGTTCTCCCCAGTGACAACAAATGAGAATCTGAGATACTGAGTGGCTAGAAATGAAATGTTTTCATATGAAGATAACAGTTGAAGGCATAGCCAAGAATAAAATATTTCCTTATTGTAAGGTTTCACTCAACTCTGAATCCCAAATTTACTTTAGTTCATGGGCAATCTATTTGCATTAAATACATGTGTAATAAATGTCTCAATAAGATATTACGTCAGTCTTCTAAGAGTCCAGGCACCACAATTTCCATGGATGTAATTCACTTCCAGGTGTCATGGGACAGATTTCCAGAAACCTATTTTGGTAGGAAGCTTCTGGATGAGAATTTGAGAACACAGCTGTTGTTGCTGCCAGCCCAGCTGCTTGCTTTTGCATATGCTCCCATGAACCACAGGAGGCTCACAAATGTAGGTTTTGTAGCCAATGATCCACAGACAGATTGTTGGCAGTTTTGCAGCTACAAGGCAGAGGGGACCACATGTGGGGATACTATGAAGATTGTCATTATTTAGGCATATGAAGGATTTTCAGATGGGTATTTCAATCTGACCAGAATTTGCCTGCTTTCGGCTTTGTGCGCTCTTCCTTCCTAGACTCATTCAAAACATAAAGAGCTCAAACAGACTGTGATCTCTACAACCTTTCTCTTTCTTCTGGATCTTTTCCAGAGCATTGCTCTTTAGACATTGGCCATACTTCATACATGGACCAAAAAGGAGTAGACTGGAAGACTAAAGTTATATTGCACAGATCAAATTAAGAGAATAATACCCTGTGTTAGAGACAGTTGTAATAATTTTCTATTTCTGTCTGATACTTATGTTCAAGAACTGACAGATAACTGTAATTATCTACAGAACATCCATACCCTAACCACTGGCAGAGGTTCACCCATCTTCATAGCTTTGGGGAAATCTTAGTAAATGGCAGAATTTACAGACATGACAAAACTGCACCTTCCAATCTTGTGACTTCACTGCTGTATGAAACATCACTACTGTAGAGGAGCAGTAAAGATGCTTGAGTCAGAAGATGATTAAAAATCAAAATACTAAATGTGCTGTTTAAATAAACACCTTAGAAAGACATTCACTTTTGAGCTCTACAGTGGCAGGTCACGGAAATCTATTGATACGCTTGATCCACAGTTTGTCTTCATATCAAATACAATTTAATTACTGACAGTAACACTCATCAAAAGAATTGATTTCAAGGTACAAAAAAGTAGATGTCAATGCTGCTCTTTTTTTTTTTTTAAAGAGAACACAGAGAATGTGGTCTTATTTCCCTGATGTTTTCATAGACTCAGTACTGACATTTGCCAAATCTTGCTTGTTATATTCATTTATCCGACAATAGCAGCAACAGGAGTAAACTGTATAAAATCATACTCACAATCAGATATTGATTGGTGCCTTAGTTATCCATCAAGGGTTTAGTATGCTGACTGTTGGAAAATGAGATGCAACTGCCTGATATTCATACTACATAGGCTTTGCATCAACTTGTAATATGACAGGAATGGGTGGGTTTTGGTCAAAATATTAAGTTATGGCTCCATCTGGATAGTATGACATGTTTCCCTCAGTTACTGATGAGGTGTTTTTAAGAGCATTTATTTGCAATACAACCGGGAAATAGTATACTAATTTTACCATATAAATACCAGTCTTTGGGCAATTATCTACTCTTTCATACGTTTTTATTAGTATCAAACTATATGCATTTAATTTAGCATATTTACTAATTATGTACTTCAAGTTACAGTTTTTGTTTGTGCATCCTTGCAAAATATATATAGTATGCTTGCACATGTATGATTTTATATGTATTTACATTTTCTGTACAATATACACACATTGCAATTCAGTAATGCATACATGTATTTTCAACCTTAATGTATTAGTTATGCACAAACCAGTAAATAACTGGTGGAAAATAAACAAAAAACTAAGAAAACACAGATGGATTAGTTGATCTACCTGTCCGGAAAATACAACAAATAAAATGAAATAAAGATGAATAGGAAGCAAAAAGGAAGAAAAAGAGGTTAATAAATGTAAAGCCTAAACCTTTAAAAACACTCCCTATACAGTCTGTACTAGACCATTTCTCAAAGTGTGCATTGAACTATTTCTTTAGGGAAAAAACACTTGCATGTGTCTTGCAGCTAATAATTTAAGTTCTAAGAAGAGCATATTATCTAAGTTACAGCAGTTATAGCCTATATTCTCCTGTTTTTAAAATTTATCAAAATTTTTAATTTCTTTTCCTTAATTTTTATTTTCTTTTCCTTATTTTACAACTTTTCCAATTAGTTCCAACACCTAATTACAAAGTACCTTACAAAAGATTCACTTCATGTGTACAAATATATTCTATAACATGTCAACAACTCTTGAACAAGATTTATGTCAGCCACAAAATTTCATCAAGCAGAGCTGCAGGCAGGTATATTTGTGATGACATAAATACCACAAATATTATATTATGATGTGACTAAAAGAAATATGTTTTCAAATTTTTTTTTAGTTCAAAATGCAAACTTTATTTCTAAATAAACTGAGATACATGAAAAATTTATTTCAAATGCATACAGGTTACCATGCACATATGTCTGTCTGTATGCACTTAACCCCATAAATTTGTGAGTAGAATTTTTAAGTATATATTGATATTAAAATACTGACTTGCAGCTTGCCTGTAGATAAGCTACAGCATCCAGATTCCACAGACTTCATATACCTCAGTTCCTCATATACCTCTATACTATAGTTCTCAGATCTGTAGAAATCTTACTTTCCTTATGCAGTGTTGTGAAATTGATAAAACACTTTTGAACATCTGATAAGTGTAAGAATTTTTAAAAGATAAATATTTGTAACTGTGACACACATACTTTTTCACTAACTAGAAAATAATTAAGAATTGAGTCAATTATGTAACAGTAAGAATGAGTTTATTACAATTCTGTTCAGGTAGATTTAAAGTGAAAGAGTTTTTCTGCAAGTGGAGGTGAAGTATATTCAAAACAGTTCACAGTGAATGAGATAAAATGGATTTAATATTTTAAGACATATAAAGAGCATTTTCAGCAAGTATCCTCTGGGGCAAGGACCTCTTTTTAATGAATGTGAGTGGTAAAAAAACTTTAGATTGGGACTTCTTTTGCATTTTCCAGTCTATTTTACAATGTGATATTTATTAGTAGCCAGTCAGAACTTCTATTTGAGAAAAAATGGGCCAGGTATACGTCTGGTCTATTCTAACATAGCAAAGTCTATATTCCTAATGAAATAATGAAAATTAAGAAAACTTCAAGATACTTGAAATGTAACTTATATTGATGCAAATGTAGCTAGCAAGACAGTAAAGCATTTTTGAGGAGAACAAAACAGAGCAAAATTATTTAAAAATAAGTACTGTTATCACTTTGAAACACCAGTGTGGATACATCAGCAATAATAGCCACAATTTCCTTAATAGCACTGGCAGTAGTAGCTTATCTATCGAAATGCATGTCACCAAATGTGCCAACCAAGCTGCTCAACCACATGGAGATTGGTGAAGCAAGCAGAGTTCTCTCTCCTGTTCTTTGGCTACCAACATAATTTCATTTTCTTCCTTAAAGATCTCAGGTCATTTTACAGGATTTTGTTTACTAAAACTTCTTTTTGTTTCTTCTAACTGCTACTAGAAGTGCTAAGACAAACACTCATTTTAAGACATAATTTGACAAAAACTAAGTGTAAATATTCTTAGTAAATTCTAACCTGAGTTTTCAGACTTATTTTTTTCGCTGCTGACAACTAAACTGGTTTTAAATGTACCTCTTCTAGAAGATATCTAGGGATGCTATTCCAGGTCACTCTATTAATCCTATCTCTCATGGATGACATGGCCACAGGGATAATACATCAAGTACTACAGGCTGGGGACTGACTGGCTGTACAATATCCAGGCAGAAAGGAACCTGGGGATACTGACTGACAGCAGCTGAACATGAGCCAGCAGTGCCCAGGTGGGCAAGAAGGGCAATGGCATCCTGGCCTGTACCAGCAACAGTGTGGGCAGCAGGAGCAGGGCAGGGATTGTCCCCTGTACTCAGAGCTGGTGAAGCCACACCTCAAATCCTGTGTTCAGTTCTGGGCCCCTCAGATGAGGAAGGATGTTGATTGAGGTGCAGGTACAAGTCCTGTGAGCGGTGGTTGAGGGAGCTGGGGTTGCTTAGCTTAGAGAAGAGGAGGCTCAGGGGTGACCTTATCGCTCTCTTCAGCTGCCTGAAAGGAGGCTGTAGCCAGCTGGGGGGCAGTTTCTTCTCACAAGCAATCACTGACAGGACAAAAGGATAGAGTCTTAACCTGTGTCAGGGGAGGTTTATACTAGACCTACTAGTTAGGAAGAAGTTATTCACAGAAAGGGTGGCTGGGCTTTGCGGAGTCCCAAGTACCAGATGTTTTAGAAAAGACTGCACATGGCATTTTAGTGCCATGGTGTAGTGGACAAGGCGATGTTTGGTCATAAGCTTGATTCAATGATCTCAAATACCTTTTCCAGCCTAGCTGATTGTATGATAAAATGTCTGTATTGTAAAACTATTTAGTCAAACATGGTTTTGCCAAATCAGATCATAGTTGTGAAGTTTAGGTGAAAGAGGGATCATTCCATTATGTCAGAGAGGCTAAAAAAAATAGAAAGTGTTACACTTGACCAAATAAACTACTTCTGTCTTCAGAACAGATAGAATCTGTAAGTTTATAAAAGTTGCAGAATGTAATCCTGCGACTGTTGGGTCTGAGCATACTTGGATTCTAAAGATTATTTTGAAACAATCTGGCGGGAGCTATCTCGGGTGTCTCTGGAACCTCTATAAATTTTTTCCAATACTTTGCATTATTCTATAAATTTTTTATGAATAACCTGATGTCCTTCTATGACAAGGGTAGTAACTAGATGATCTTTAAGATTCCTGCCAATCCAAACTGTGGAAGTCAATCCCCACTCCCAAGTAACAAGCAACAGAACAAGAGGAAATGGTCTCAAGTTGCACTGGTGGAGGTTTAGATAGGATATTGGAAAAACTTCCTTCACTGAAAGGCCTGCCAAGCACTGGAACAGGCAACCAGGGAAGTGGTTGAATCACTGTCCCAGAAAGTATTTAAAAGATGCATAGATATGGCACTTAGGAGTATGGTATAGTGGTGACCTTGGCAGCATTAGGTTTACAGTTGGACTCAATGATCTGAGAAGTCTTTCCCAGTCTAGGATTTGATGATTCTAATTAATTGTGTTTTTGTTTTATGACACTATTTCGCATTAATACTGCATCATCTGAGGTCCACAACCAACCTAAGCACTATTTTATTTGCTGTTTTGATAGCCACTTGTATTTAGCTTTATAACCCTGGAATTTTTGGAGTGATTTGAGGCGTGGTTATTTCATATTCTCATCTGTCAGAAGAGAAAATTGAGACTAAATATTCAGACTTGCCAAGTTTATATTTATCCTTCACCTTTTGAAGGAACCACAATTGGAATAATTTGCTACCAATTTTCCTATGCATCAGATAAATTGCATTGCAAAGTGGTCAGCAGCATCTACTAACATCATTCTTAGCTTTATGCTTCCAGAATAAGCAACATTGTAGAGATTGGAAAGTAGACTTTAGAACTATAGAGAACTATATTGTTTCACACTTGTGCATGTATTTTCTAAAAATTTTCCAAACTATAATGAAATATACTCGTCGTTTCTCCTGAGTTCTTGAAAAAAATCCTTGTATGCCAAATTCCATCTCCATATTTTTTCTTTTGACAAGAAAAATAAAGAAAGTGGATCATCTTCAAATTGTAGATTAAGAAAAATATGGTTTGTTTGAGTTTGTTGTAAGGTGTAGAATTATTTGTATGTATTTTGTTAAAAATTTCTAAGGGAAATTGGAGACACTATTGTTGTATTTGAATTTTTTTATAAAGGTATTAAATTTGTAGTTTGCTTTTTGAATGCTAGGGAAATGTAGCCAAGAAACCTGTGATGCTATGGTGGATGGTAGATTGGTGGAGGATTAAAATCTGCACTTCCTACCTAATATTCGTAACAGACACGACAAAGTAAAATATATGATCTTCTGAAAAGCTAAACAAAAAAATGCTTTTATGACTTGTCATAACCAAAAATGCACTGACACTACTCAGAAGATTAACCTAGGTTACATTTGAAAAAAAGTCCAATTTAGGTAGTTGCAGTCTGTTCGCATAAATTATTCCTGCACTCTTGTGTTTTGTATTTTGTTGTTATTGTTATTTTGTAGGTTGATATTTCAAAATTTTTTTTGCACTGTTTAAATGGTCACCATTCCATTCTTCATATAGACTACCTCATGAATTAATACTCTTTGGAAAGCCTTCCAACTAAATATATTGATGAAATGTAATATATTCCTCTTTATGTGAGAAATGAATGTGATATAATATCAGTCAACCAGAAGAAAAGACAATGAGTGAGGTCATTCAATTAGGCCATAATTTTATTAACTTCTCTGGGAATTTCACATCAATAAATCATACAGCCCAGCTAGTTATTTCTCTGTTAATAATTTGGCTTGGTGAGAATTGCTATCAGCTTTTGTCAACATCCTATAGCCATCCTACTCTTACAAAGGTTAAAGACAAATTTACTCCTTCCTTTACTGTGTCTTTGTTTCTGATATCTACTCATTGACTTTTATTCCTGCTTTTTATTAAGTGTTTTTTCCCCCAAAACCCATCAGGAAAGTAAATTGCGTCAAAGAAATGGGTACATTCTGCCCACACTTCAGCATCTGCAGAGAGTATGTATCACTGGCTAATAACTGAACCCCCTCAGCCTCAGAGAGTCGAATTCCACCTAGCATGCAACAAGTCTACTGGTAAAATTGGGTCCTGCTCTGATGGCCAGTAATCAATCACCAGGTCCCAATCTCCTGACTAGTAATTAGTCCTTCCTCCTTTCAGGGCTTCCAAGTTAAGCAATAGACTTGAACCCTAAGAGTTAACCTCTTTATCTGTTGTGAAACTGTCTCATGTCTTATTCTTATTAATACAAAAATATTTAGAAAGTAACTTAGGGACCAGAGGTTTTCCTTTTCTTAATCAGTGGCATTTTTGTAAATGTGCTGCATTTTATCTAGTTTTGTGCCACAGAATGGATTTGCAACTACACCAGTAAATTATTCTTCCCAGAATCACAAATATATATCCACACATATACATATATATACACATATATATACACATATACATGCACACATACATGCATGCATACATACATACATACATACATACATACATACATACATACATACATACATATATATATCTATATCTATCTATATACGTAAATATAATGGCATAACCCACTTAAGTAAGAATTCAAAAAGGGACTTTGGTTCTTAGCTTTCTTTTGTGTTCACTTTTACTTAATAATTTTGTACCTAGTTCATTTTCATTAACAATTTTGTATCTATATGGATTTCATAGCAAGCAGTGTAAAAAGAAAAAGTTTGGGCAAAGTTAAAGAGTCCAGTGGGAGAGGGCTGGCTTAAACATCTTTCTTTCCTGTAAACCATTAGTAATATGATGTACTTTTAAAACAATATTTTGAAAAGAAGGCAAGAATACTACTTTCTGTATATGCAAATTAACAAATCAATGGTCTCAGGGAAAAGGAAAACCTTTCAGTACTGTTAGAGTTCAGATGTAAGGTACAAATATATTAGACCAGCAGATGCAAGAGTGAATGGATGAGCACAGTCAGGAATACATTTAGGTTTAACTTGCTACTATAGGGAACTTTTTTTGTATCATCTTTCAGTGGGGGGACAACCAGCTCCTTTCTCTCTCAACCACAGAGATAAGTTTTCTTTCTTTGCAGTCCCACTATAATAGTGGTATCATCTGTGTATTGTGCAAGAGCTGGAGAAGAGACCTTTTAGTAGGTATTCAAACCCAAACTCATGACTCAAACCCAAACCCAAGTTCATCAGGTCATTTATTCAGACTGAATTGAAGCACTTACACCCAAAACATCATCCACCATATTTCTATATAAGAGGGCTGTTTACTAAGCCAATACTTTCAAATACACAGGTTGTATTACATAAAATGCTTAGTTTCCCTAGAAAATTAGGCATTTGTATTCCTAGTATTTGTCAGTCTACTTGCTCATTTCCTATGACACTTCTAACATGTTGCTCAATTTCAGCTATATATGATGAAGAGCTTCAAAGCTTAAAAATGTCAGATTCCTACATGCTTCACCAAAAGACAGATACAGGAATCTTATATCTTGTTATATATTATCTCTCCTTGCAAGAAAAAGTATGTTTAGACTTTAGGAGACATAGAACTGTCCTGGTTCTGGCCAAGACAACGTTAATTTTTGCAGTAGGCAGAAGGGGACATGGCTACAACCTGGAGATTATTCCATACTCCCTCATGTAATTTTTTAGGGGTTTCAGAAGAGGGCCCTTCCAGGTCAAGTAATGTGGTGGCAGTTCGGATATTTTTGGGCTCCTGATGGTGAAGGATCAGGTGTGAAATATTCACTTCTTTCTGGTCTGCTTTGTTATTAGTACTGTTGCTGTTGCAACAATTAATTTTCTTATTTCATTGCTGTTTCCAGTCAAATATTCTTATCTCAACCCACCATCATTTTGTGTCTTCAATCCCTCTCTCAAGCCCACTGCAGAAAGAAGAGCTAGAGGGAAGGGATACAGAGTGAGTGGCACATGGTTTTGGAGGGTTTCAGTAGGAACACTAAATTAGGGAACACCATTCCTAAATCACAACAAGGATCCACAAAGCACCTCATGACAGTTGTTCACGAGACAATTTGATAGAAAATGACACTAAAAAAAAAAGATTTTGCTCCTCCCACAACAATATTTTTCTTTTTTTTTTTAATAATAATTATTCCCTTGTATGTTTCTTAATCTCTGCTTTGCAGACCAGATTCAGTAAGAGTTTTCTATCAGGTATAAGCATTGGGTATTTGCATCCCTGAAGAAAGTCTATAGCTCATAAATAAGCAGTAACACTATTGCTTGGTATTTATATTAGAATACAGGTACCTTGGAAAAATGCAAAGTTGTTAAACAAGATCTCTTTTTGGCAATTGTACACATATGATTATCTAAGCAAATCCATACTGGTCATTCAATTATTTTTTCCAAAGTAAACGCCCTTATATTGTGCATTATGGCAGGGCTCCCAAATGTTTCAGCAAAGATAGCATTGGGTACCTGCCATGTCAGAAAGACTATCGTAAAGACTTACTCTTGAAATTTTCATGTTTTCACTTTTCTTATATCAGAAAGCACAAAATAAAATATTTGAAGATTGTAATACGAAGTGTATTAATGATGCTGTAAATCATACCCATATTAGCAAACACTGCTTTTGTTATAGGCAGCTGACTAACGCTAAGATAAAAGGAAAACATAACAGGGGTCCTAAGAACTAATTAACCAAAGCCATGGAAAACAAAATGAGGTCACTCATGGCACAGTCCTTTTGTGCCTGGACCCTGTTTGCACATGAGTATTGTAAGTGAAATCCAGTCATGGGAGTATTTATGTTTCTTGCAATTATGTATACTCAAAGAATTCAGGACAGAGATTATTGTAGTACGTTTTTTCCTTCTAAATTAATGGTACAAAATATGTTAATTTTTACAATATATTTTTACAAGTAGCCTCTGATTTATCATCCATGAAGTTTACAAAAGAGATTTTAGGAGAATCCCTAGGAAGAAGCTCAATGTCCTTACTTCCCTCCAACAGAATTGGGTAGTAGACAGCACCAAATTTATATAGTTTAAAGAAGTGAGAGGCTTTGCCAACATTTGTGGATCAAAAGTTATATAGACTTGGTAAAATGAGAGAGAACAGTCCTTTCAGATTATTTCATACTAAGACAGTTTGTGTCATTTCATGCAAGAAAGTTATGTCTGTGTTAGAAAAAAATATACTACTCAGGCTTTTAATTTTAATTGTATTTTATTGTATGTTTTCTCTATAGAAATTGATTCTAATGGATTCAAAAGATGTAATATTTCCATTTAATACTTCCTAACATTTATGAGGAATTCTTCCAGATTATATCATTTTGAATTACTTACATCCAATACTAGAAAAAAAATAAAAGATTTTTAAATAAAAATGTTCTTATTCTAAAAAGTTCTTCACTTTTTGCATTTCATAAATCTAATAATGTCCAATATCTCTGAAATTTTCCTTTTGTCCCATCATATGAAAAAAAGAGAAACCAAAGAGTCAAAATAATGGTCATCAACTTTATGTCATCTATGCTACACCCTTTAACTATTTTAAAGCAAAGAAATATGCTTTCATATCTTTCTAGGGCATGTCCTGATCTAAGTTATGATTATTTAAAAGAGAAGAGATTTAGAGTCACTCAGTATTTTTTCCAAGGAAAAAAAGTGTGAAGAGATTGAAAGCTAACTTTTAAAAAGAAATGTGCTTTTTATATTAATTTATTACATGTTAGTGTTCTGGTTCTCTTCAGTGACATTTTTAAATTTTCGGTGTTTCAGTAAGAGATAATTTTCTTTGTGTAAGCTACCCATGATAATTAGAATTATAGCTACGCTATTCTCAAGGACATAGTTTACATCTTTTAGTGAAATGCTGCAAAGATGCTGTCACAAGAACTCACTGTAGTATGGAAACGATAAAAAGAAATTCTAAGATTTTTCTGAAAAACAGCAAATATTTACTTTCTTTTTCTGATAGCATATTCTGTGCTGAAAACAGGGAAAGGAACAAACTATGAAGGTCAGAATTCTGTTAATTGTTTATAATTCTTTTAACATGTGACTGCAGTATATGCAAGCCAGATATTTCTCACATTTAAGTAATTTTGAAAATAATGGATCCCATTGATTTGAACCGGATTAATTTAGATTAATAGCTATGTAACAGCAAATTACTTGCCCCAGCCTCACCAAGGACATTATGATAACTGCTTGAAATATTGTCACTCATCGGTTGAGGCAAAAACCACACTATTGAAGACAAATCATGTTAAATCCACTCTCTTAATACTATGTTCTTCTGTTCTCTCTCTAACCATGTAATTTTGAGGGTTTCATTTGGACATTAGGAAAAATTTCTTCATGAAAACAATTGTCAAGTATTGGAATAAGCTGCCTAGGGAGGTGGTTAAGCCACCACGCTGAGAGGTATTTAAAAGAAATCTAGATGTTGTGTTCAGGGAGACTGATAATGGAACTTCGTAGGTTAATGGTTGGACTCTGTGCTTGTAGAAGCCTTTTCCAACTTCAATGATGCTATAATTTTATGAATTTTTGAAAATGTAGAGTAGGCAATGGCTGGTTTTGGCTCAGTTAGACCTCTGCATGATGGTTTCTCAAAGGCACTCTTGTTCCATTATATGGTAAAACCTTCTTTTCTTAAAATACTCAAGTATAAGGAAGTGGCAAAGAACATCTAAGAAGGCTTAGTGAAGAAATCCTCATTTCATATGAGATCTCACATTCTTTCCTGTGAAATAATTTTCTTCAGCCTCATGATTTTGTTTTATGTTAATCAGCAGTGCGCTGCAAAAATGAATTCAGGCCAATTCTTTTATGTTTGTAAAATGTGGTCTTTTATGTGTAAAATGTGTAACTGACAAAACCCCACATTTTTTTATTTGCTTTTCAATATGATCTTAGACAAAAAGTTTACAACTTCTCTAAAGTTTATGAGCGTAAATGTATTTAGTAAAGAACCACAGAATTGTGGAATGATTTGGGTGGGAAAGAACTTTAAAATAATTTAGTTTCAACTCTCTCACCAAGGGCAGGTGTGTCACTCACTAGATCAGGTTGCTCAGTGCTACATCCAACCTTACCTTGAAGACTTACAGGAATGGGGCACCCACAACCTCTCTGGGCAACATGTTCCTGTGCCTCACTGCCCTATGAAAAAAGATTTCTTCCTGACATCCAATCTAAATCACTCTTCTAACTTAAAACTATTCCTCTTTGTTTTAAAAGAGTATCTTTGTAAAAATATACCCTACTTCCTTTTTAAAAGCCCTCTTCAATTATGGGAAGGTTGCAGCAGGGTATCCCCAAAGCCTTATCTGCAACAGGGTGAACAACTCCAGCTCTTTCAGCCTATTTTCATTAAAAAAGTGCTTCAGCCCACTGATCATCTTCATGGGCATCATCTGGACTCTCCCCATCAAATCCACATCCTTCTGATGTTGGGAGCCCCAGAGCTGTAGGCAGTACTCCAGGTGGGAACTTACAACAGAGAGGGAGAATCTTCCTCATCTTGCTGGCCAAACTTCTTTTGATGCGGCCCAGACAATGGTTGTCCTTCCAGGCTGTGAATGCACACTGCCAGCTCATCTTCAGCATTTCCCCCATGTCCCAAGTCCTTCTGCACAAGGCTGCTCTCAATGAGGTGTTCTCCCAGCCTGTACTGGCGGGCTGCCCCAGAAGGCTGCCCGGGGTGCGGCTGCAGGGCTCAGGTGGACTGTGGACTGTGCCGAGGGTAGGGACAAGGACCAGGGAGAGGTCTTCCGCATGGTTTCCAAAGAACTTTATTCCCAGAGGTTCCGGGACAGAAAAGACACACTCAAAAGCATACATCAGCTTATAAAGGGCAGGAGGTCCCAGGGAAGGATATAATCTTTGACCAATTGGGAGAAATTGGGGGTGGAACATAAAGTGGGGAATACAATGTTTAAACCAATAGGAGACTACTGGGGAGGAGAATAACTTAAACAAATCAATAGGGTTTCAAAGGATAAAAAATTGATAGGGAAGTTTCTAGAGAAAGGGGCAGGAGGGATTGACATTCAATGGAAGGAGGAACAGGGAACAGAGGGACTGGTCTTTAGGGAGATGGACAGCTAGGGCAAAACCAACAGCACAGGGGGGAAAAGAACAATCCATCAGTAATAAAATATGCCGTAACAGTGCAAAATAGGAAAGATTATAAAACCGACTATTAGAAATGCATTACAATCAAAAACATACATGTATTCATTACAGGGATTGTCTGAACACAGAGGCAGTACTTTGCACTTGGACTTGTCAAAATTCATGAAGCTCTAATGGAACCACTTCTCAACGTAGTCCCAATCCCCTGGCATGTATCTTAACATTTCTTCCATAAGGACTTCCTCTATTCTGTTCTGATTAAGAGCCAAAAGTGTAATACAAATTTCTTAAAGGATGGCAAAGAGCAAGTCTTTTCATAAACACATATATTATATATTATCCACTTTGTATATTTCTTGGTTTTTTCCTCTCACATCCCATTGACATTTTTGTAGCTATTGTGCTTTGAACTACTTACCCTCCCCAGTTTTTTTTTTTAATTCTGTCCACCAAATGTGATGCATGTTTTATTGGATTTTAATAGGATGGTAACGCTTTGTTTAGAGCTAAGTTTAACAGGAGTGTAATTTACTCTTGATAAAGTATGGGTTGCTGGATCCAGCTACTAAATAAGTACAAGAACTCAATTTAAAACCCATGTCCTGAATGGCATTCATATTCAGAAAGTTGATGCATTTAAAGAAAAGTAGAGGATTGTACAGGTATACAATTGTACAGGTATACAATTGTACAGAGCTTTGTACAGGTATACAATAAGAAAGAAGCAGGTACTGAAATGTTGAATAGGTCCTAATTATGATTTTTTTTTAAATAGAAAAATATGTTTTGTGTAATCTTTACATTAATTCTGTATGGGACATCACATTTTCAAAGTACTGTCAGGTTGAAAAGCACACGTTCTGAAAAAGAGTATCTATCAGCATTCAGAAACAGGCACCGTAACATGAGTAATGCAGTCGACCAAAAAAAAAAAAAAAAACCAAGCCATTCTAAACATATGATTGATGGAAAGAATTTTTAAGTGGTAGCAAAGACACTATCAGTTATTTAGCCATCATTATATATGATGTGATAGCTATGACTAAGACATTTCAGAGGCATCAATTGGAATGAAAGCATTTCTTTACCAAGACATCACAAAGGTGCAAAACCAGAAGCGGAACATGCAGTAAAAAGCCACAGAACATGTACATGCAGCCACACGCCCCCGACACAAAGCCAACAAAAATCACAAAGTAAATGTAAGAAAGGAAAATTGTAGAGAAAGGTTACTACGAAACTAAAGGTATAGACCAGACTTCAAATCACATGATGTATCTAAGCATATAATGGAAGTGTGTATTCCAGACAGCAGAGCTCCAAGGGCATTTGGTATCCTCTGACTGATTAAGCTGTTAAAAAGACAATATGAGCAACCAGAGTTCTCTTAAGCACTTAATGGGGAAAATGTAAAAAATATATTCAAATTAATCCAAACTACGTTAATATTTATTTCTGGTTGCGCTCAAGTATATGAGAAATACAGTTAAAAAAAAAAATATTTATAGGGAGAAGAATTTAGCCGGAGTGATTGATGTTGGGCATTTATAGGAAGAGCAAACAAATTCTCTTTGTCCAAATATTTTCTGGTGAAGATAATTCATTTTCAGAATAGGAAATTGTAATTCGTTAGCTTCATGTCACTTTGGGAAATGCCACAGTCAACAAACTGGATATTTTCTGAAATATCCCATTTGTATTAATTTTTTTCTGTTTCCAATGGAGCAAGAAACTGTACTTAGCTGGTTTGTTTGGGGTGTAGTCTTACTGCAGAGCTAATTGTGGTACTCAGCGAGATGACTATTGCAGTGTGTAAGATTTCAAGGAAGTGGAACAGCTCCAAACAAACACTACTGACTTACTGCATAGTCTCCTGTGTTCTAATCACTATGTAATGTAGAAGTGTTTCCACAATTTTAAAATCTGAAAATAACTAATTCAGAAGTGAAAGAAAGCACAACTCCAGTGATTTAGGCAAATATAAAAATTACAATTTAGTCAAAAAACCTCTAAAAATCTGAGAGTTATATTTTGTTTCTAAAATACAGTAGATTTGGAGTTTCCTAAGAAACTGAAAAACTTGAGTATTTTGATTTGAATTGGACCAAAACTTAACATCAAAAGTAGAGCATTCTCAGTGAGTCCACTGTGGTCTACAGCAACTATGAATGAGATTCTTTGTGCAAGACATGTTTATGCACAATAATATTTGACTGCAATTTTCAGAATTACTCAAGGACACTGGATAACTGATGTCTGCAAGCACACTTGAGCTTGTCATTCTATAATTTTGGAGGAAAAAAGAAATCTTTATACCTTCAGGAAGACAGGAACACAGATTTGGTAAAATCTTTATCAAGTATAACATGCCAAGTCTGTGTTTTGGTCAAATAAATAAAAGATAAGCAAAACCTGTCAGTCCCATTTCAATCATGCCTTTGTTTATATTAGCATTTATATTAGCATTGAGAACTTTCCAAATTTTCACATCTAAAGGGCATATATCTTTTCAAAAATATGTCTCTTTACAGCACATTTTCTTTCAGCAACACGCTCAATGAATTGTTAGAAAGAAAGTGGTCCTCTTTCTACTGTCTGTGCTGGCTGGAATTTGTGCATTGGCACAAAGATTACATTACCAGTCATTACATGGATGAAGAGAACACAACTTGGCAACATCAAAATTCACTATTCAGCCTCCACGTACTGTTTTGATTAAAGGCTGTAGCCTTCAGTGCCATCTGGAAAGGATGTGAGGGCTATATTCCCTGTTCTCAAACTGCATAGTAAATTGTGAATGTAGATCCTTATCCCAACCTCCGAAAGTGAGCTCAGCTGTATTACTTCTGACACCAAGGCCAGATCACTCTATTCCTAACCTCAGGTTCTGTTATAAAGTTCTCTTTTTCGGAACTGATGAGGGCCAATATTTACTCACTATAAATGGATTAATCTCCTAATGTCCTGGTTGTTTTTACCACAGTATCATTTTTTACCATTGATTTTTAAAAAATCTTTATAGCAATTTGGTTTTTATATATATACATATGTGTATATATATATATAATCATATCATCACAGAATGGTTTGGTTCTTCCTATAGATCTACCGCCTTCTGTTGAAAACCATTATCCTTTGTCCTATCATTGTAGGTCCTTGCAAAATGTCCCTCTCCAACTTTCCTTTGAGTCCCCTTCTGGTACTGGAATGTGCTATGACATCTCCATAGAGACTTCCTTCTCCAGGCTAAACACCACAAACTCCCACAGTCCTACCTCAGAGGAGAAGTACTTCAGCCCTCTGATCATCTTTGTGGATGCCCTTGCACTAGGTCTTGTTGAACTTTTTGATATTCTCACAGGCCTACCTCTCAAGCCTGTTAAGGTCCCGCTGGGTGGCATCCCTGCATATCAACGACACCACACATCTTGCTGAGGATGCCCTCAATCTCGCTGTCAATGTCACCCACAAAGATGTCAAACCAAAGCACTTCCAACACCAGCTCCTGAGGAATGCCATTTGTCACTCTTCTCCACTTGAACATCAAGCTGCTGACGGCAACTCCAGCCAGGCTTCCTATGGTCTCCCAATTGAACCATAAGTCAAATCCCTGTCTATCAAATTTAAAGACAAGTTATATCTTGTTGGACAGTGTCGAATGCTTTGCACTAGTCCAAATAGAAGGATCAGTGTCTCCTCCCTATTCACCGGCAGTATATCGCTATTGCAACAGACCACTGTGTCTTTCCGATGCAATCTGCCCTTAGTGAAGCTATGTTGACTGTCACTAATCACCTCCTTTTTTTCTGTCTTAGCATAGTTTCCAGGAGGATCTGGCCCATGATCTTAATGGGCACAGAGATGAGACTGACTGACCTGTAATATCCTGGGTCTTTCTTTTTTCTCTTTTTGAAAGAGTTTTTTCTCTTTTCGAAAGAGTTTTCTCTTTTTGAAAGAGTCAATGGGACCTTCACCAGACTGCCATAAATTCTCAAATATGAGGGATAGGTGCTTAGCCTCCGCATTCACCATTTCTTTGGGAACTCACTACAAAGTTTATAATTTCACATAGTATAAATAGTATTTATTCAAAATCAAAATACACCAAATAATAATGGTGAGGTTTTTTTCCTTTGAGATTAGGTGAAAACTGAATACGTATAATAAAAATCAGAACTAATGTCTAAGAATTTTTAAGTTAATTGCAGAAAGCTACATGTTAAAAAAAAATCCCCTTTGTCTGCCTTATCTCTTTCTTTCATATTCTTCCATTCTCAAAAGGAACAAACTCAGCTTGCTTCTCTTGATCCCAGCAGGCATATCTGCATTATAAAGATATTAGTAAGTATACAGGTATATAAATATACAGATAAGCAGGCAGAGTGGTAAGTAGATAGATAGATAGATAGATAGATAGATAGATAGATAGATAGATAGATAAAATAAAGGAATTTTTAATATGTAAAATGTATGAAATAGCTTATTAGAAATCTACATACCTACTTATATAGTAGTAAAATATACCTACACACACACTATTTCTTAAATTGTTTTTAACTGACAAATATGAAATCTAAGTAGTAGATTTGAGCAGTGCTGTCATACAACAAAAATCAGTTTAGAAAGACTATTTCAAGTAAGATTTCTGAGCGTAAATATACCAATACCTTCATAAAAGGAATTTTTCTTAAATGATTGACTGGACTATGTTTTTTTTAACACAATTTTTGAGAGATCATGAAACAGAAAAATAGTGAAGAAAAAATATTAATAATTCGTCCCCAAAAATTACCCTACACCCACAACCCAAAACAAAGTGAACATCCCTTTTATTTTGTAGCTTACCAAGGCACTGGAAATAGAGAAATAACTTCCTGATTCCTGCAATGTGTAAAATTATTAGGCCACAAAAAGTATTGTTTTTATTGATGGCAGTGACCTATTGTAGATCTGCGCTATGTAGTGTCATGAAAATACTAGCTTTGTCACTACAGTAAGTATTAAATTCCTATCTTATTCCCCTTTGAAACAGAGGACAGAAGAAAACATAAATCTCCTCATACATCTTAATCTGACTTGTGCAGAGAGAAATAGCAGCAATACATACACGTGGCTTCTCAGCTTTAACAAAAGCCAGCTATGAGTGTTGTCTCTGCTTAAAACCGGTAGTGAGGAGGATTCATAGTGGATTGACAGATATGGTCTCCAGAAGGGAAGCATCGTGACTTAATGGCATACCAGGGTCTCTCCTTATTCCTGTTCTGTGGTTTCACATCTTCCAACAGTTATGTAGGAAACAGACAGTACCCATATACAGAACCTTAAGAAAGCCAGGAGAACACAAGTACTTCTTTTCTGTAAACAAGCAAAGGTAGGAAAAGCGTGCATATTAGTTTGACACAGTTCCACATTAGAATAACAGGATGCGTTCTATAAGACTTTGCAGGAACGTCGATAAATCACTAACTCTGCAGTGGTGTAAAGAGTTAAATAAAGCATATGCTTACCACATTTACTTGAACTTCAGAAAATCTGTAAAAAACTTGCAAAACGATAAAAATTATTTTGGGAGGGAAAGGGAAAGGGAAAGGGAAAGGGAAAGGGAAAGGGAAAGGGAAAGGGAAAGGGAAAGGGAAAGGGAAAGGGAAAGGGAGAACAGAGAGAGAGGAAAGGAAGGGGAGAACAAGGGAGGTAAGTGGAAGTTATACTGGAAATATAATCAATAAAAGTGCAACATTTGCAAAAATAAAGACAAGTGTCTATAATTAAAGTCAATCAGATCCAACTATATACTGTTAGATTTGTAGTTTGGAAAAACAGGAATGTGAATTTAACAAAGTCTGTTGAAGCAGGTCAAACCTCATAATGAATTAACAATCTAAAATTAGAAACTAAAAGGCATGCAACATTAAACTTTCTTGTCTATAAGCTGAGACACTGAGTACAGTTGTGGAAGTTTTTTAGATGTATTTTCTGATTATTTTTCTCTTCTTTTTTGGATTCACCCTTCCACACTTGTTAGGAAAAATAAAAGTTAGAAAGTTAGGGAGAGATCTTCTGGTATGTATTTAGAAGTGAAGAAGGCTGCTGCACTGGGGAGAAAGTTTTTTTTTGTTTCCAATCTGTGTAAAAGGAAACAGGAGCACAATATGAATGGAAAGGCAAAAAAGTAGGGAAAAGCTTCTAGTGGTCAAGATAACTCAAGACATTTCTTGGAGGGGTTAAGGAAACTTCAGTTATGACTTTAAGAGTAATAATATTAACAATTATCTTCAGAAGTATAGTTGATCCTTCTTTGGGACACACGAATGTACCCAATTTTTGCAAAGTTTATTTCTTAGATACTCCTCAACGCTGCTCTTGTATTTTTGATAATATATTTAAGTTGAAATAATAAATAAGGAAATTCTTTTATGAACACAAATGCCACTACTCTACTGTCCATCCCATGCAGCATGCTTTCTATAAATTATTTTAAATCACTGTTGCAAAGGATGGCAGGGCAACTTAATAACCAGTGATTCTGCTGTGTGTTACAAAAATGCAATAACAATTCCCTGTAAGTCATCCCTCATGTTTAAATTTCTGTATTTCTGCTATACCTGTCTCATTCTCATTGTCATAACTGAAAATAAAAACAAGGTTTAATATATAGATATACTTATACTATTACATCGCATGAAATCTCCATATGTACTTGCATCCTATGGTACCCTTTTTTTTTTTTTTCTGTTCCCCCAAATCCTTCCAGGATTTATAATTTTCCTTGCTATATAATTTCTTTTGCTACCTCTGTTTCATTTTTTAACCTCAGAATTTTTGGGAAGTATCTGAATATATGAAAACATCTAAAACCACTGAACTATACTATCCATGTACTGGGAAAATTTTCTTTCCACACAAAATATCTTCCTCATTTTAATTAGGTAAAAGTTGTTCTCTAATATGTATTCATACTCAGGAGTGATATTATTATCTGAAAATTTAATATAATAATCTGAATGGATGTTTCTAATTTTGATGTCTAATTACATTGGTTTTGGATATATGTTGTAAAGGTGATTTTCCGTAGATGAAATTGCAAAAGAGATTTATGTCAAAGTCATTTGCTTTTAAATACCAGTCTGTTGTTGGATTGTAGTTTTGGGTGGTTTGTTTTTGTTTCGTTGTTGTTGTGGTGTTTTGTTTTGTTTTGTTTTGTTTTGTTTTTGTCTGGTTTGGGTGTTTTGGTTTTTGTTTTTTTTTTAATTTTGTTGGGGAGGGAGTTGTGGTTTTTCTTTTTGTTTGTTTGTTTATTTGGGGTTTTTTGTTTTGTTTTTAATTCTCTTCATTTATGGCAGACAGAGAAGAGGGGAAAAGATAGAAACAGAATCTGAAAGGTATCACCTAGTAGTCACATTTTGCTCTTGCCTCATTACCAATTAGATATAAAAATACTCTTAAAGAAAATTCCTTCATAGAATTTTTACTTATAAGGAGATGTTTTAAATTTTTTACTGTTATAATTTAACTTTTGCACAGTAACTAATTTGCCAATGCCAAATGTTGATACTCAAAATTACAGATCTAATATATAATACATTCTCAATAGGGCATATGTACTTTGCTAATTTTGTAGAGAGTAAGGGAAGGAACTGCAGTCATTAAAATGGAAAATGCAAACACTTTTGTAATACTTCACTTTTCTCATTTCATCACTTAACATAGCTGAGGTCTCTGGTTCAATTTCTCAAGTATGAAAGACTCATGTTTCCAGCTCTGCACGAACACATAATCTGAAGAGAATAGAGATGTGTTTGTAACAGATAATCACTGAGATGCAGATACACAATAAAAGGTTATACCACACAACCCATACATGAAGATTTATGCAGAAGTTCTGTCATATACCTTCTCTTTATTTCTGTCAAAAGAAAAAAATGCTAGTCATTTTTAAACTGTGTAAAAAATTCAAAATATAGAATGCATTAAGTGAGAACATTACAAGCCAAGATTTTATTCTGTATCAACATCATTTTCTGCCTATTTCTGATGATTTTATCCTTTTGGAAAGAAACTCTTCATTTCATGCTGTTCCAACAGCAAACAGAATTTGACTGTAGGGTATTATGTTAAAAGAAGTTCCTGTTTTCTTCACCCTTTCTGAACTACCAGAAGAGAAGAGCAAAACCACACATATTTCTCTTTTCAATAGCAGGTAATGTCTGTGATAAATTTCAATGGCCAAGGAGCAGATTATTTTAGGGAGCTGGAATGAGAAACCTGAACAAATACGGTATTTCCTAACCAAAGAAGGCAGAGAGATCATTTGAAAGCCAAAAAGTTAAATTTGTAGGAATGTTGTATAAAAACTCCTTTTTGTTTTGTTTTACTTTTTAATAGAATAAACTGATAGTTTCAGGCAGCATTCAAGAACCTGGAAAGAAAATATTTAGGAAGGATACACTGCAAAGAACCTGAAAGGTGATGGAGCCTGCTCCAATTTAAAAAAAATGGGAGAAGGGTACATTTATTTTTTTAAGTATTATATTTTTGTTCCTTAGAGACAAATCATGTCTGGCTGGGATAATTAAGGTGTTTACAGTGAGAGGTTGAACTGCACAGGGTGGCAGCAATTCTCCTGAGCCCTCTTCAATTCACTGGTGCAATTCTAAAAAAATAGTTTCATGAAACCCCAGGAAGGACACTCCAACATACAATCACATCTTGTTCAGGATTAACCTCAGCCTTTGGTCCAAACATTTTGAAGAAAGCCATGTAGATATAGCAGTGAGCTACCAGCTTCCTATTTCCTGATCATTACCATAAATACATTTTAAATCATGTCCCAAATTGAAGTGTAGTTTTCATTTTGTATTAATGTGCATTTACAAAAGGCTCTGTACCCCAAATGTTATCTTTAGGAACAGAATAAACAAAAATGCTTCATTCTGGAAAAGATCTGCTGCAAAAAGTGAACAGAAAATAATGATCTCCTATTGTCCAGACACTTTATTGACTTTGCTATGGTGTACAAGAGATAAGTGAAACCAAGGCTCAGTCTGATTCTGCTTCCTTTCTCCAGCCAATTTCTAACTTAATCTCTTGCTGAAAATTACTTCTGTATGGACCTTGCTTTTCCTGTCAGGTGGGACTCAATAGTTAGTATAGTCACCTCAATCTTTCAGGCACGTAAGGATCCTGTAAGGGTGCTTGAAAACACAGAACAAGAAAACAGAACCATGAAATAGATGTTTAAATCCTTGGGGTATGACACATCTATCCTTTCATAGGTCTGTAGGATTGCCAAAGTCTGAAACACAGATGGCTTTACTTCACTTATAGAACACTGCCTCATGTGCATGAGGCAAATACTTTCACGAAATCCCTTCAGTGTGAAATCTTAATTCTGCAAGCTCTTAAAAAAAATGCTGCCAAGAGAATGGGTAAGGCAGACATTGGTTTTATAGAACAAAAGAAAACAAAAAGCAATTTAAAACCAAGAATAACACTGCAGCAACTACAGAAGTTCCAAAACCTTTCCATTTAAACCTAATATTCTGCAAGAAGTGAGAGAGCTATTTTTGAAACCACAAAATTCACAATTCACAATTTCATTACCATTCATGTGCACAAGTGTCCCAAATTTCCAAATCGTTAGTATTTTTATAATCAGCTTCAACATTGCACTGCATGGTACAACATACCGCAGAATCTTCAGAGAAGTATCACTGGGAGATATTTTATCATTATCCACTTCTTTGTGTGTTGCTTTCATTAAAAACTGCAAAGCACTACTAGTACCTTTATGCTACTGCTTGTTTCTTTTAAAGAATGGTTCTTTACCTTTCTAAGATCTTCTTGGTGCAGCCCTTCTCGTGGTTTGGAACACGGTTCAAACAGAGTTGTTTTTAGGTTGTTTCTTTATGGTTTGGGCTTTTTCAGTTTTCTCTGAGATTATTTTTTTGGTTGGTTTCGATGCTGTTCTTTTTATTTTGGTGGGGCAGGAAGGCATAAGAGATGCATTAATATATGTTAAGGCTCAAATCCAGCTTTCAGTTATGTCTAGGGAATATCAGAGACAAAAATCTTGGAAAGACTTGGAAAATGGATAGTAGGACAAATATTGTTCCACTGGCAAACTGAAACACATAAACCAAGAAAATGCATAAAACAAGATAAACATGATTCCTTCACATTAGCAAGCTGCTAAGTATCACTGTATAGATCTGTTCTTAAGAAGGATTATTATCTTGTGCACATTGCACCAAACTGAGCAGTCAGTGCAAAAGTGAGGTATCTCCTTTTAATGGGTTTAACAGTCAATTCTGCTGTTATTGCAGTTGGGGAAGAAAGGGTGAATATAGTGTGACATGCCTGAGAAGTTATTTGTGAAATAAATATATTGTATAACACATTTTGAATACGAAGGATGGTGTCCTTAATGTGGCTGGTCTTCATCAGGATTGTTCACAGTGTCCAGGCACATTCAGCATTCACAAATGCAGTCCTCGAAAGGAATGCATCCCAGGTTGTATCTTGTGTTTCGTAGAAACTGATGCTGAAAGTTGGGATCAGAGACAATGGAGAGATCAATGAGAATAACATGAAATACAAGAAGCCTAGACTTGATCAATAATGTGTTCTATACCTTACCATCAAAAATCCCTTACTTGAAAGTAAATTTCAGAAACTAAGGACATATTTATGTGAAAAAGTGATGTAAAACTTGATGGATAGTTACTTTCTTTTTTGAAGGAAGTCTAGTGGGAGTGAATAAACTCCAAAATTCATCTGCTCTTGTTTATACAGAAGAGGAAAAAAAAAAATCCTCAAAACTCAAAAATCTTTCTTTTTTCTCTGCGTACAGATAAAAACTTTTATTAAGCATGATTATCAACAAGTTAATAAATATCCAAGTGGGGCGTCAGTGTTTAAAGTTTTAAAGCTTGTCTATTAACTTTATCAGCTACAGCTATCTGTCACAATATTCTATCCCAAATTATTTGCCTTAAGAATAGAAAGAAAAAATAGCTAAAAGCAAAACATGTAGAAAAAAATAAAAGGAAAAAGAAAGACAGAAAGGAAGAAGGAACAAAAGAAATGAGAGAGAAAGAAAAGAACATGGGAAAAATTCTGGTTCTGCAGTAACAAATTATGTACCTCATTGTTTTCACCTAGCTGCCTAGTGTTCAAGTACCTTGTCATAGACCAGACAGAGCATAAAATTATTTCATTTTTCATCATTTAATTGGCCAAAGCCACAACAGCTGTCACTTTTCATGTGAATCAAATTTCTGCCTCAAAACTTGTATGAGAACATTGGCACCTTCGTAGTAGCAGTACCATTATCTCTCTTTTTAAATCTATTTGGCTTCCTCCCCCACACCTTTGCTTTTTCCTTTTATTGGATCTGTCACAGAAACTTGTCTGGCTATTGATTCTGTAGAGTATGCCTGTTCAGTATTGCAAGGTCACTCATAATTGCATCTAGATTGTTTTCTCTTTTTCTCCCTCCTCCCCCTTTTTTTTCTCAGCCCCTCCTCCTTTCTCTAAGGAAGGCAACTGTTCTGAAAAACAGCCAGTCTGGCTTACTGTGAGCTGGAATTTTACCAGTAACAAAATGAATTGCGACCATTCAAGGAGAAAATGTGGAAGGAGAAATTAAACTTACTCTGGGGTGGTATCTCTTTTACAAATGGGACGCTACAAAGAGAGAAACACAGAAAGGTAATGCCTTTCAAACGTATGAACCAGCTAGGTCTGTAGTAAAATAAAAGCTAAGGCAGACAGAATTTTACAGCATCAAGGGCCTAAAATTTTCTCCCTTTGGGATTTTGTGATGTCAGTGTTTTGCACTTCTCTTTCAGCTACAGACAGGGATGGCATTTGCAGCTTCATGCCCTCTAGTCACATTCACACCTAAATGACAAAGTCAGGCTTTATACTTTTCTTTATTTTCTCTTCACAGTCCACAGTAACCTTACCACAGATCTGCAAAGAAGAATAAGGGACATTTTCTTCCTCTTGCCCTCCAGTTATGTCTTGAGTGAGACATGCAGACATACTTAATCCCAACAGAACCAGCCAGCCCTTTTGCCTTTACCTTATTTATATTTTAATTATTAGAGAAGAAATTCTAGTGGCCTCCATAATCTTAGCACAGTATGTGTGGGAATCACTGTCCAGGTACATTGCCAGTAGTCCAATGACTCCCAGGGCAAAGAGAAAGTGTTCTCTAGGCCCTTTATGTAATCACACCAATTCTGTCTCCTGCTGGCACAGAAGCAATGGAAGTGAAACATTTTTTTCTAGCAACTATTTCTCTTCTACATGGGAGTAAAATTTATTAACAGCTCTACATTGAATTCTGTAAACATGCAGACACCAGAGAGCTAATGAACTCTGTAGAGCTAAACCTAGAGATTAGTTAGAGAGTAAATGTGAATCCATATTTCAGGTACAGTAGCAGCTGGACTCAATGAACTTAAGGGACTTTTTCAAATTTGATGATTCTGTGATTCTTAGATCCACTTCTAGTTTCTTTATTTTGTTCTCCAGACCATGGATCCTTTGTACCCACACCCACTATGTCCTGGTTTCAGCTAGAATAGAAACAATTTTCTTTTTAGTAGCTGGCACAGTGCTGCATTTTGGATTTAATATGAAAATCATATTGACAATACTCTGCTGTTTTCGGGGATGCTAAGTAGTGCTTAGTCTAAATCAAGGCTTTTCATTTTCCCGTGCTCTGCCACCAAGGAGATGTAAAAGAAGCCATGAGGGAGCACAGCCAGAACAGGTGGCTTGAAGTGGCCAAAGAAGTATTCCAGATAGTAGAATGTCATGCTCAGTAATCAAACTGCAGGGAATTGTCTCAGCCACTGATCACTGCTCGAGGACAAGCTGGGGAGTCACGGGTCATGAGCAAATGTATCGCGCAACATTTGTTTATCTTGTGGCATGTTCCTCTCCTTCTGCCTCTCCTTTTCATTACAACAACAATAATAAAAAATACTAATAAGTAATAGCTATTGCTATATAATTTTACTTTAATTCAATTATTAAGCTGATCTTATCTCAAACGACCATTTTTTACCTTTGTCTGATTCTCCTTATCCCACTGCAGAGGGGTGTGGGGTGCCTGAACAAGCTGCTGCATCATATTGTTTTTGGCTGGGGCTAACACAACATCAAGTTATTCCATCAAGGGTAACTTCCAGAAGAAATCCCCATGAAGTTAAAAAAGTAAAATTCATGCAGTGGACACAAACTGTGTCTTCTTATTTAATTTTTGCCTTGTACTAAATCATTGCAAATACTGACTCTTTTGAGAGTAACAACCCAGTGAATAGGAAATCAGTGACAAGGATTCTTATGTTAGCATGAGGAAAGCTAACTTTACCCTCAGATAAAATCATCCAGGCATAGATGTGTTAGCAAGGAAGAACAATTACCTGCCAGCGTAGAATTATTTTCTACTTTTCCAAAACCATCTCTTCTTTAAGTAATTGGCTTGGCTGAGAAATCAAGAGGACAACAAATTCTTGTTCACATCTTTCCCAGTGCAGCTTCCAGTTTTATAATCAAGGACTAAAATCTTGCTCTTTCTTTTCCATACTACATGCTTATCATCTTATATAGTAATTCTTATCATATTTAGAATTAGATTTTCTGTCAAACTATTCAAATAGAATCTACAACTTCAAGATCAAACATAGGAGCTGATCACACGCATGGAAGTAGTTGAAAACACACAGAATAATCTTCTTTATTTCCTACCAAACTCTCCCACCTTCCTTATTTTTGAAGAGGTCATCCAAAAGCCAGATTGAAATTTTGTAATTAATATTTTTCTGTCTAGGATTTTGTGAAGAGGACAGTCTGACCTCATTTCTCTAAGTGAAACTCATAGAAATTATTTTGTTTCAGTTCATTGAGTTCTTTATCACAGTTTTTCACTGAGTAAAGATTGGGCTAAAGAGCAGCCACTGTGAGACATTTTTGTCTCATTGATCATCAAACTAAATTTAAAAAATATAACTAAAACGAATGTCTATGTTTCTTCAATATGTTTTCACATAGAAGTCACTTTGGTGCAGAAAACATTGTGTGGTGCATCAGTTACACAGAGAAGCAGTAAAAGAAAAAATTAACTATGAATGCAAACAGATGTCCTGCATGTGCATCTGGTTATTGTATGATGTGAAAGATGTAAAGATCTAAGATGTGAAAAAAATGGAAATAATTTTCTTTCTTTTACTTTTGGGACCTGCTGAGTTATGAAGACTACTTGATCTCATGCTCTTATTTCCATTTCCATTTTTTGCCATCATGTTTTTCTAATGAAGTTCCTACTGCACCACTGAATTGTGATCAAGCATTTCAAGGATCCTACAGTTTAGTGCATTGCTGACAGCAGCTTGCTGCAATATCAGGAAATTGTGAAGGAATTCTTACTGAGTTTATATTGGTAAGTCTTTGAGAAACAGGAATATTTTTGCACTGGCCTACCAGTTCAGATCCAGTCCACTCTAAGAATTGCCTACAATTAGCAGTATCAGATGACCTGTTGCATGGTGTAAAATTCACTTTGCAACAGTGTGGCCTGGCGCAGGGGTTGGGCAGGGGGGTAGGATGGTCTGAGACCAGGAGAAATAATTTTCTGGTAATATTGTTAATAGGGAATGCCAAATAATTAACTGGCACAAACACCTTTATTTTTAACAGTAATCCTTGATGGCAATTCAAACAATTTACTTTTGAAGCTACTTGTGACAACTATATTTAAATATTGATTGTTATTTTGACCAGGCTAACAAAAGTGTAACTCCAGGAGCACTGGTACATAAGCATCATTTTGGTCATTCCAAACTGGTTTCTAATGACAGCAGAAATTGCAAAATAGTTTCTACTCTGACTATTTTTATAGTGACTTTCTGTTATAAATTTGCAAAATGATGACCAGATATTACTTCTCTAGTTCTATAATAAAGTATGAACCTTTTGAAGGAAACCTATTCTTGATTTAAAATTAACAACTTTAAAAGTTGTCACACAGTTCCTAGGGACTGAATAGATCTATTCCAATTTGCAAGCAGATAAGAAAGTCCAGCTTTTAGAATATAATGTACCTTATTAAGAAAAGAAACATGAGAAGCCTACTAACAAACTGTTAACTTTGAATGCTCCTTTAGTCTGATATTGTCTACAAAGGGTGTTTCTAAATGTAAGTCATGTCAAGTTCCAGGGAAATCTTTTGCTGGGATAAATTCTTTACTAGGTTTTCTTTATTTAGAATATTTCATACTGAAGATACAATTACTTTTAAGTTCACATAGAGAAGAAATTTGGTAACATTTTACTTTAAGTTCTAAGAGTAAGTTATTTTCCCAAAATTTTCTTTTTCTTTTCATCTTTTTCTTCTTATTTTCCTTCTTTTTCCTTTTTTTCTTTTTCTTTTTCATTTTCATTTTCATTTTCTTTTTCTTTTTCTCTTTTTCCTTTTTCATTTTTCTTTTTTTTTTCCTTAAAAGTGTAACTTTTACATCAATTTCACCCAGGGTGACTTACTCCTATGACCCAGGCCATGTTGTAATACATAAAAATGATCTTTTCATTACTCTGGGTGCATTGACCCATAGGTTTGGTTGGGTTTTTGTTTGCTTTGATTTTGTTTGTTTTTAATACAGAATTGGAGATATTAAACATATTAGAAATGAAGACATTTTATTTTCTGATGGAGAAGTTGAAATTATAAATCCTCATGTGCAATGATTATAGTTTGAGAATTTTGTACCTTAATTATTAACTACCTCAGTTCTGAAGAATCATGCTTTATTATGGCAAAGCTAAATGGAAACATTTCCTACTATGGATAACAGAATTTGAACTACTATTTGCAACAAGAGTCTTGAAAATAATTCTCATATCTTCTTTTTCAACACCTGAATCTCTGCTATCCACAGCAGTGGAGTAAAAAATTAGTCTCAGTACTCTCAAAAGTTAAACCAAAGGTCATATAATATACATTTACCTACCTTATAATATACATTTCACTGAGCTTTCTGGGTGTACAGTAACCAGCATAAAATAGCTGCCTACTCAGTTGCTTATTATATTCTTACTATTTTATAAATGAAAGTATTTTAAGCTAAACACCTTATTAATTTAAAAAGCATTAAAAAGTACGATTATGGTAACTAGTAGGATTACTCATGGAGAATCAGTTACTTAAACCTGTAGCTGAAAACATTCATGTTCATTAAAACTATGCAGATAGGACTAAAATGGTCTAAGTTGAAACACATTTTTATTTATACTTGAATATGCCAATTTAGCAGCTTTTTCTTGAAGTGTAAATATTGAGAGCAGAGGGTAAGGAAAGCAGTAGTGCAAGAAAGGGATAAAGAATAAATGCCTACTATATTGGGCTGGAATTGGAAAACAAATATTAAGTTCTATCATTTGGCTAAATTGATGTTTAGGATTTGTATGAGGTTTGAATCTGCTGTTAACAGCTGTGACAATAACTAAAACAAAGATTCATTTTAAAAAAATCTTGTAATTAAAGAAAGAGACCCTTTTTATTACCCAATCTATCTGTTTGTCAAAGAATGAATATTCCACATTGCACTTAATCTGCAATTCTATTTATGACAGTTCTAAAAATAAACAATGGACTGTTATCAACTTTTGTTGCTCATTATTTCAATGATCAAGAGGCAAAACATGTAATCTTCCCATATTAAATATATTTTGCAACTCTTTGATTATGGCCATATTTTTGAAACACTTTAATGACAATAATTATTGAAAAATAAGTTTTATTTATGAAAAGCTATAGAGGAAAAAAGAGAAAATGGGATTTGCATGACATCAGTGCTGTATTCTGCAAAACTTGTACTAATGAAGAACAGCAGCTGGTTTTAAAATACTAAAGACAGTAAATAACTCTTTTTTAAACACAAACTAAAAAAGTATCCTTTTACCCTTGAACCCAGAAAAATTCCCACACTTTGGTAATGCCTTTTCTACTGATTTCTTCCTTTTTCATCACTTTTATTTGAGCACAAGATAAAAATGAGTGGGAGGAAAAAGATATATGATCACATTTATACTTTAAAACATCTTTATTTGAAAAGAAAAAACCATGCAAGTCAAAATTTCTGGAAAAGTCACTTTGTTATGTCATGATATGGATTCAAGAATGGACATCACAGTACTTTTTGAAAAGTATGTTCCAAAACCCAATCAAATCAGATCAGAATCAGGAGGTCATTGAAACTTTTCCATATTACTGAAATTCACGTTACTCTGTAAATAGCTTTGCATCATCTTTGCAGTTTTGAAGTGTCACATCCCACAAATCAGAAATCCCACAAATATACCTGAATGATTTGGAAAAGACTATTCATTGTTTTAGTTTCAATTCAGTATGCTCATGTGTGTTTGAAACTAACCTTCCAAACTAAGCTCCAGTGGGTTACCACATTAACAACATACTTGGTACTAAGAATTTGTTCTTGTACCCCATCAGTCATGACCACTACAGCAACGACTCCTTAACTATCATATTCTACATCAGCTACTGCACATCGCCATATAACTAAACTCATCTTGTCTGCTGATGTGGTCCTTGATGGTCATAGATGTCAAGGCTTGGTCTGCCTCATGCTGCAGGATGTCAAAGAGTCATTATTTTAGAAGGCAGCAGCAGGTGTATTATCCTCTTGCTCTACTGTGTTGCTTCAGCATTTTGCTGTGTATTGTTTTCTTAGATAAAAAAACAACACCCCCCCACACCCCCCCCTGCTATGGCTATATTTTTCTTTAATGACCTGGAATCATCGGTGAATTTTTAATGGTCAACCATATTCAAAATGTAATCATACCTTCAAGGTCTTTGGTATTATATACCATTTAAAATATATGTCATAGACTCACAGAGCCATAGGATGTTTGGGGTTGGGTTAGCAACAGCCCTGTCATGCACAAGAATCTCTTTCACTAGGTCAGGTTGCTCATAGCTTGTCCAACCTGGCCTTGAACACCTCCAGTGGTCGAGAATGCACAAATCCCTGACCACTAGTCCCAATGTCTCACCTCTACAGTAAAAATGTCCATCCTATGGTCCAGTCCAAGTACTTTTGGTCTGTCATTAAAGCCTCTGGTGAAAAGTCTCTCTCTGTCTACTCTATAAGGTCCCACTGTGTATTGAAAGGCTGCAATAAGATCTCCCTGAAGCCTTCTCACTTCAAAGCTTATCAGCCTTATCTCTCACACCTTCACAGCAGAGGTGTTCCAGCCCTCTGACCATTTTGTTGCCTTCCTCTGGACCCACTCTTGACGTGTTATCTTGGTTTGAAAGGCAGGTGTTTGCTAGGAAAGGGAAGACCCTCCCTTGGAATGGAGAATGTAAATCCCCTCCCATCGAATTATCATAACTTGGACATTAAGGGTCTCTCAAACAAAGATAAGAGGATAGGAATAACAGGTTTTTACTACTATGTATAACAAGGCAAACAAACAAAAACTATGGCATTAACAACAAACAGAACCAGGAACCCTGTGACAGCCTTCTCAGTGGAGACGGGAAGGGATGGCAGAGGGGCTTTCTTTCACAAGCCCCTGGGGCAGCCGATCCTGGTGCCCCTGCAGGACTCTGAGAAGCACCCAGGTGGAACGGCAGGAATAAGGAAAAATCCCGGGATGATAGACAAGATGTAACGCAAGCTCCAAGCTCCGGAGCGGTGGCTGGAACTGCGGGACATCTCAGCACGCAAGGGATGCAGGGCGGCAGGGCCGGGACAGGGGCAGCCCGGCTCCCAGCAGGGCAGAGAGGGGCGAGTTCGGGATCCCGGGTGTTAAAAAAAAAGGTTGCAGAATTACCAGTTTAACCAGTTCTGGCAGAGGAGAGTTCTTTGTTAGCTTCATGTTGTAATCACCTGTTAAGAGTCGGTTGTTAACTCCCCATTGTTGAGAATTCCCCTTTTTGTCAGTACCACCATGTCTGCTGGCAGGAGGATGGCATCCCCACCCAGGATGGTGGGAAGGGAGGGGACCTCAGAGGACATGCAAATAACCTCGGAGCCAGGATGCAACGGGGCAAACCCATCACCAAACTCATCAAATAAACCCCCCAAAACAACAAGCCAACACGGAATTAAGATATTAAAGTGATTTCTGTACGTGAGGAACAAAGCCTGTGGAGGTGCTGAGACCCTTTTTTTGCCCCTCACTATAACCGCAAGATGTTGGCTGGACACAAGATCTGAAATGTGAAACCTGAAAGTGTGGATGAAAGGGCTAGTCGTGCTTCACGGGTAATAGAGATGTGCTTTATTCTTCTCTACGCTCTTCCTGGGAGTGTTCCTCCTGGTAGTGGTAGTGGTGATTGTGAACCTGCCAGGCCCTCCCACCTGGTCAGTATTAATAAAGGAGTCATAAAGGAGAAAGATCTTCTGCCTTTTGTGTTTCACGGGCCACCTGAGTAGATGGTGATAGGTCCCTCTTTTGGTGAGGTAGGTGATAGCAAGGTCTCAAGTCAATAGCTGCTCTTACAGAGCAGATGTTCACCCACGGAAAAGAAGCAGCTGTATGGACGCTGCACTCCTCTCCCAGCCTTGGCCATTTCTTCTGTTTTTCTGAAGTGCCCATAAGTACCTAGTAGTTAGTTTCCTAGCAACTTAAGGGGAAAAAAATTCTACAAGTAAAAAAGAAAGAAATGCAACCCCCAACACAGGTCAAAACTTTATTGACCTGGGGACTTAGAGCTGGGTGCAGTACTCTAGATGTGGTCTGATGAGAATGGAATACACGGGAAGAATCACTTCCTTTGACCTACTGGCCATGCTCCCTGCACCATTATCATAGGGCACAGATGCCATCATAACTGTGGCCTGCTAAGAGCAATTACAATTACAATTACAATCTGCTATTGGCAAAAAAGTAATTGAAATAGTTATACTACATTAGTGTGCTTATGATTGAGTTAAAAAAAAACCAGAACTAACACCTGCTTCACAATGCTTTTACCTTTATGGGTGTAACTGGTCTTTATTCTTTCTGAGTCATTGTGAGCCAGTACTCCTAATTCAGACGCAGGGTGTCCATGTAGTATGCATATGATATATTGGTTCATACAACAAGAATTCTCATTATCCAGGGTAAGCAAATTAATGGGCTACATTTATTAATGTCTTATAGCTACTGTGATATCAGGAGCTGCGTGTTTTTAATATGGGATGTAATGAAATAGGTGAGCAGTTCCCAAACTCAGGAGTTTTTCCTCCTCTTTTCTGCACAACACTGAATCACCCTGTGGAGATTGTAGACTAGGAAGGAGAATTATGTGAGATGGATTACTGGGCAATGAGAACTAACAGAAAACAAAAGAAGGAAAAAAGTTATGGGAGCACTGTTCTAAGACTGCAAGAGCAGAGTCTCAGAAAGTAAAGTTTAAAATTTAGCACAGCAATATTAAAGGTAGAATCCAGAAAAGATGACATTATCAAAATGAAAGCCCTAATAGTTTGGTTAGAACATTTAATGAAAGACAGTAGTTGTCTCAGTCAGCCTTGTTTGTGGCAAGGTATTTAAGGGAACTAATTTTACATTCCAATATAAGTATAGTATTGAGGTCTTTTTCAAAACTATAATTAATATTTGCATGATCTCACAGCCTAATATAACAAGCTAGGAGACTGTGCGATGTTTATATCCAAAGATATTAGAACAGGAAATGGAGGCAATATGGAAAAACTGCAAGCAATGAGATTAGCAAAGGACATGGCAGTAAAATTAAACATTGGCAGGTAGTGCATTCTCTCTCTGGTATTAGAAGTCCTCTGTTTTAGTCACAGAGCCTGCTGCTGAAATATGGAGAGATTTGAGGTAAAACATATATTCTGAATGAGATTTTAAAAATACTAGGGAAAATGTTAAACATCTCTGTCAAATGCAATGGACACATCTGCTTCCAAAAAACTATCCACAGAGATATGATAGACAAGGCAAACAGGAAGTTGTAGTGACATTCTCTGCTATGATCAGTTTTAAGTGCTTCCATTCTAACTATACACAACTGGCTGATTAAGGAATATGATTTGAAACCCACTTTTGGCAGACTTAGGCAGATACATAGGGGCAGCAAAACAGACTGAGGAGTCTTCAAAAACTAATTGTTTTCATTTTATGATGCAAAGCAAGTAATTGTTCAAGAAAATTTTTTAACTGTACAGTTAAAGTACAGTTTACTTTTTATAATAAGCAGTCTTGTACAAGAAAGAGCAGGGTAGCTCATTATTCTTGAAAGAAGGGGTATTCAAGAGACAACACCTCATTTAAATGACAGTTTTCAGCCCTCATGCTGCACACTATTCCCTTTTCCAACACTGAGTATTCTATTAATCTTCAGTGCTCATAAACTGTAGATGAGAGAGAGACAGACTGAAAAAGATGGATAATAAGCTCTAGGATAAGCCAAAATATGGAGTAAGCAGCTTTATTTGGTTGGCTAACAAGAGATGGAGGAAAACAGTTGATGGAAAATACAGTATAGCCAGAAGCAGTTTATTTCAGGGAGAATCACACAAGTGACCTTGGTCTGTACTACTTTCAATGCAGTCTCCACCATATTTTTGGAAAACAAAAACTAGCTAGCATGTGAAAATTCATTTACAAAATAAAGTGTAAAGCATGTTGTATGTGTCCATTCACCATGCTTATTACATTAAATTTGGTTCCATTTGGTGCCATTGCCAGGTAGAACACAAATATTAATAATGATATTTTTATGTTTTGCTGACATAATTTGGGATGATATTGTACTCTTGAAACAATGATGTGACCAACACCATATTCTTGGTTCCATATATGCACTTTGTTCTTTTTTGTTAAAACAAGATTCTCAGTGTAAGAACTCAACTTCTCTACCATATTTTAAAAAAAAGTGTTCGAAGAAATAATTTTCACTAGCAAGTCAGACTTACTCTTGATTTAATACTAGTCATGAAATTATGTCCTCCTATGTCTAATTTCTCAAGTCATGCATCAGTTTTAAAACTATTTAAACTCTTCTACCAGGCCACTATAACTTTGTGGACCCTGCAACCTGCCTGTGCAGAATGAGGCAATGTCGTGCAGGTGTGTTAGGTAAAAAAATTAGAGATCATTCTCACAAAAAATTAAAAGCAAGCTCCAAAATGCTCTTCATTTTGTGGATTAGAATTGAAAAAAAAAAAAAAAGGCACAAACAGTTGAAACTGGAAACCAGTAATTTTGATAATCATATGTCTGTGCATTTTCTAGTCACAGACAAGTCTTCATCTGTTCTTGGCAATTGTAGATTATTAACACTATTTGCTGAGCACTGATGTTTGCTGGTAACTGAAATGTGTTGTTAACCTGACTGTGAGTTTTGCCAGTGCTTGGAGAGATAATATGTTCTCAGAAGAGCACAGTATGAACACAGCAGGTACCAAGTAAAAGCAATAGTAAGAAATTGAACAGGTCTTCAACACTATGATTATTACTGTGGTCTAGTTTTCATTTGCCTTTTGGAAAGTCAGTTTCTTGAATATCCTTTGTTAGAAATACCCTCATATTTTCTCTTCAGGCAGCAGAATTCAAGAACAGGGGGAGAGAAGAAGTATTCCAGCAATTTACTGGCTTCAGGTGATTTTTAGTTCCAGTTAATTGAGTAAGAGAAAAATTCTTTTAAACTACAGGAATAAATCAGAAAATATCAATCTTATTTGTTATTACGTCCTTAAAAGCACTGATAGGACCTCAGTAATTGATAAGTACTTACCTAGAGTAAACAAATAAGAAAGCACACAGGACAAACTTTTTGACTTTACTGACATCAAAATGTTCACTACAGGAATAATCTTGCAGTGAAACTTTAGACCAAAATGAAACCACTAAATTACTTTAGTGAAACAAAAATAGCACACTCCAATCCAAGAAAGTAGAGAATTAGATTAAACAATCTCAACTGAGATGTACACGGAATGGAGGAAGTCAGGTGGGGGAGAAGAGACAACAGGGATCTGCACGGGGTCATAGCCATGGGTTCTGGTAGGCAGTGACTTTAGCAGGGGCTAGGCACCTAAGGAGAAATTAGGGCTGAGGAGGCATCAGTCAGAGTTCCATCTTTAATCAGCATTTAGACTGTACGCTTTGACCCCCATGCCTCAATAAAGGTCCATACATCAAGATTTGTTTAATATATATTAGAATTTAATTTTCCTCTTACTGAGTGTAGAGGGACACAGCTTTTGAGTGACTGAATTAACAAGGCATTTGCAGTTAAGTAGCACAATGCAGTCATTCAAACTTCAGTCAATGAAACATTAAGTTTTAATGTTCCCTGAAAGTTCATTTTCAAGCCCTGGTTTTAAGATCACAGAATCACAGAATGTGCTGAGTTGGAAGGCACGCAGCAAGATCATCGAGTCCAACTCCTAGCCCTACACAGGGCCATTCCCAAGAGTCACACCATGTTCCTGAGAGCACTGTCCAAAAGCTTCTTTAGCTCTGTCAGGCTGGTGCTGTGACTGCTTCTCTGGGGAGCTGTTCTGGTGCCCAACCATCCTGTGGGGGAAGAACCTTTCCCTAATATTCAACCTAAACCTCCCTGACACAACTTCATGCCATTCCCTCAAGTCCTGCCATCGGTCAGCAGAGAGATGAGATCAGATTGTATCTGCCCCTCCTCTTCTCCTGAGGAAATTGTAGATTACAATCAAGTCTCCCCTCAGGCTCCTCTTTTCCAGGCTGAAAAGACCAAGTGACTTCAGCCACTCCTAATAAGGGCTCCCCTCAAGGCCCTTCACCATCTTTGTTGCCCTCCTTTGTATGCTTTCTAATAGCTTTTTGTCTTTCTCATGTTGAAGTGACCAAACCAGCTCCCAACACTCGGGGTGAGGCTATCCCAGCTCAGGGCAGAGCAGGACAATCCCCTCCATGCCTGCTGGTGATGCTGTGCCTGATGCCCCCCAGGACAGGGCTGGCCCTCCTGGCTGCCAGGACACTGCTGACCCATGTTCAGCTTCTCACTGACCAGGACCCCCAGGTCCCTTTCCCTGGCACTACTTTCCAGTATCTCATTCCCCAATCTTTCCCATATCCAGGGCTAGCTCACGTGCACCAGCTGGCACTTTCCCATGTTGAACTTTGTATGGTCAGTGATTGCCAGACTCTAATTTGTCTCTGTAGGGAGTCAACAGCTCCTTCCAGTTTTCTACAAGCATGTTTAGTATTCCTTCAAATCCAAGGCATTTAAGAAGATTCTAAAGAGCACAGGGCTGAAGATGGTGCCCTGAGGAGCCTCACTAGTGATGGGTCATCAGTCTGATGTAAATCCATTGCTATAACCCTTTGTGTCTGTCTTGTGAGCCAGCTGTTCACCTACTGCATGATGTGTTTATCCAGCTCTGTGCTGGACAGCTTGTCCAGATGGGTGCTGTGAAAGACAGTATCTAAAGCTTGGTTCTGGCCGTGTTCGGGTTAATTTTTGCAATAGCCATGAGTGAGAATCACTAGGACCTGGAGGTTATTATACATCATCTTCTTGGGGTGGTGAAAGTGGCCCCTACTGGGTCACATAGTATGACAGCAGTCAAATCGGACTATTAGGTGAACATTTCGCATGTGAATCACTCTCTCTCTTGTGCACTTTTTTTATTAATGCTGTTTCTGTTGGTATTTGTTTTTCTTATGTCACTGCTGTTTCCAGTAAGTTGTTCTTATCTCAGCCTGTGACCTTGTCCTGTTCTACCTTCAATTCTTCTCTCCACCCCTCAGCTGGAGGTGTGAGAAGGTTTGCCTCAGATACCCCGGGTTCCTCCCTGATAATTCCCTGCCAGGTGTGTCAGCCACATCTCCTTCCCCCTCCCTTGCCCCTTGCTGAGCTCTGCCTGTCAGTCCTGGCATTTCAGAAGGGCGTGGAGTGATTGGCAGAATTCAAAAGCCAAAGGTGTCTCTGGGGTGAAAACACCACAGTGCTGCTATTTGGTAAAGCAGCAAGGGCCAGACAAGCTCAGGCACCTCCCTTCTGGCTATATTGGTAATTATTCCAATAGGAGATGAAGCAGCAATGCATGGTTTCAATGGGAGCACTGAATCAAAGAAATCCTAAACCATGATATAGGAGAATATGATACACAACAATTAAGGAATCTTGTCTTGATCAAGCATGACTTATGTCTTAACCATATGCACAAATAACCATAGGATGTGGAAGTCTGAATACAAAATGTATGTATTTGTATGTAGATGGCTATATTTAATAATGATAGTCATGGATGACTTAATAACTTACATTTTTACCAAAAGAACATTATTTTATTGCATGTTGATATTTATTCTCAAAGTAGTTATCTAGATGCAAAAGAATGATCGATAAACCTAAATCCCTTACTATATAAACATCTACCACTTCAGGTAAAATATTAGCTGGAACTCAGCTGTGAGTTTTCTCTTCTGAAAATACAGAACAACAAACCACCAGAAATTTAGTCCAATTAAAAAAAAAAAAAAAAACAAACAACAAAAACCAAACAACAACAACAAGAAGAAAAACCCCACAGTAACAAAACCAACAAAAAATAAACTGCAGTAAAAGATGTTCTTACTGCAGACAAGTCTCCTACTGCAGCCCAGGGACCTGAAAGCAGTGACTCGAATAAGCATTACAAATTTGGTGACTATATTTTCATTCACTTAGCTTCTAGTGCCAAATGTAGAATACAGCAGTAAAAAGAAAGGATGGAAAGTATCTGGTCTACATTTACAAACATGATTTTAGGCATACAAGAAAAAATGCAAATAAGAGCCCTAATGGAAATATCTGACAAACCCTCTTCAGAACTAGCAGTTCACTTTGCTTCTGCCTACTCCTGCACTTCCTGGAACACGTCGGCTATGAGATTGCCACAGTGTTTGCTATAGTGTCCAAAAAGAAATCAGTTAATGATCATTTAGTGTATCACAAGGCATGTGTTTTTAATGCCATTGGTAAAATGCCTTAAGTTTTGTACTGGTCTGGCAGTGCAGGAACTCAGGACCTGTCTTGACTGGCCTTACCCATGTCCTGCTTTTCCTTTTTCTTAAGAAGCATTTGGTGACCATGGTCAAACATGTTGGAAGATATAGCTCCAAAATAACTGTATCTAAACAAGACCTGAGTCTCCCAGGGAGGCCTAGTGCAACTCCTCTTATATGCCCAGATGTGGGAGGAGATGGTTAACCTTCCAGGCTTCAGATTAGAGGCAATGAGGAAGAAGAAGACTGCAACATGGAAAATACATGTTTAATACTGTACCATGGAGATACAGTCCCTCTGGGACAGAGATGAAACCCCAGAATACATACCAGTCATTCTCCCAGTGAAAATCTCAAGAGGTTGGAACTTGTAATTTTATGCCCCTTCCCCTGTGGTTCCACAGAAAGTGTGAATTGTTGTACTAGAACTTGGAGAGTTGTTGGAAAGGTGAACCAACACCAGAGCCAAGAAGTAGAAATTAACAAAGTTTCTGTTTGACAATGCTTACTGTATTATTAGTGAGATTTTTCCCCTTTTACTGAGCTAATTTTGAATAGTGTTGTGCTATTGAAACATTAATGGGATTAACATAATTGTCTTGGTTCTATATATCTTGTTTCTTTTTGTCCATGACAATGGTTTAGTGTAACATTAAATTCCAAAGTCCTCTCCTTAAATGTCACACATAACATATTTCCACGGTATAGTTAACATTGATAGTTGTATGTGAGGTGCTCAGAATGAGCAATAACCATTTCTAAATGACTTGGACAATTTTTGGCTCAGAAGTTAACACAGATATTAAATTCTTCTTGTGTTAAAGGCTGGGAGACAGCAGTGAATGAAGTGCAACAAGCATATCTAAAATGAAAAGAAAATCAAACCTATGTTTAAAATAGAAATCAGCTCCATATCTAGGCTCACTGTAAAAAAATCACTCTGAAACATTGTTTTAAGCACATCAGTGCAATATTATAATTTTTAAAGGTATTTGTATGCCTGTGGTATCAGAGAAGCACCTAGGTACAGAGAAATTGTGTGTGTAATTTGATTTGGTAACCTCCTTCTTTTAGGGTATCAGATGTTTATTTTAAAACAATATAAATGGTTCCCACTTGCCATCAGAATAGAAAAACTTTTTTCTCTTGTCTCCCCACCCTTCCATTTAGACGTTTTATTTATCAAGTACATTCTTCTCTTTGCTATCATGTTATATTTTAATAATATAAAATAGCCCATTGAATATCTTTGTTCCTTCATCTTCTTCTTGTTCTTAGTAGTATTACCACTACTACTACTTAGAAAACCCTAAACATAAATAAGGAAGCTCAGAAAAGCATGCATGCAACACTTCAGTTAGTCTCATTTGAAAACAGTAGATCTTGAACATTTAAATAATCTTACAAATTAAAGATGTACTTCTTTAGTAAATCCCCTGAGACTCATCTATTATTATAGCTCAAAAAAAAAAAAAAATCCAAAATTAACTCTGATCACTTAATTCAAGCTTTCTTATTCTACTTTTTAAATAATTCTGTCTCCCCTGGAAGTCAGAGATATGAAAGGATCAAGAAAACAGAGCTTGACAGTTTACTTAACCCTATTCTAACCTAACTATAGCAAGGTAGGCTATTTACCAGTATGAATGAGTACTAAAAAGATAGAACTGAACTTTCTACTTATTGATGTAACTGATTTCAAATAAGTTATCAAAATTTTCATCAATAAAATATACTTTGAGATAAGACATCAAAAGAAGGAGGCATTTAAAATGCCTACAAATGAAAAAGAAAACATTTTGTCATCTTATTCATAACCTTACTCCAGTTTTTCCTAGCTCTGCAAAACCTACTGCCGTGTTTGTAAGCCCATGTCCCCTAATTCCCATTAGTTAGTATTGCAATTGTTTGTACTTCAATTATTTATGAAAAACTTCCCCACAAAGATTTCACCTTTATGAGAAGAATCATTTCATTTTGTGTTTGAGCAGTAACCACTCATGTCTCTGCAATTAAAGCAGAATGTTTCAGTTTAACATCTCTAACACAAGAGAACATTAAATGTGCCTTTTCCATTAGGGATCAAAAGTAAACTACAGCAATAAACAGGAAAGCAATTTCAGCAATGCATCAGAGGATCAGGTGTGCTGTTATCACCGACACAGACACATGTACACGGGCCCTGGAGCGGTCAGCTCTACAGTGCTGGGTAAAATCTGAATGAGTGAGAAATGGCACTTGAGCAATTACTGGCTTTACACTTCTAAGGCTCACTGCTACTCTGTAATTGACCTCATTTGGAAAGATTTCCTGTTTGTTTTTTTTCCAAAGGTTTTGTTGTTAGGTTTAACATAACACAAAACAATTAGTCAGAGTTTTTTGTATCTTCAGTGCTATGCATACACCTTGAAAACGTATGTATTATGTTTATTTAGCATTATTTCAGGTGATACCATATAATACATCTTTACATACTTTTTTTCCTTTTTTTAACACATTAGGAAGCAGCTGATCTATCTTAACAAAATGTGTTCTGCTCACTGGTGTTTGGAATAATATTGAGGCTGACCCCATAAGATGGATTACCTTCCCCTTTCTGTGTTAGCCCTTTAAAGCCCAGTACAGATAGTCAACTTTTAAAGTACTTGATTTATCTTATTTTACCATTTCATGATACAGGTCCAGTACTTTCAAGAAAATACTTCATCCATAACTTGGTTAGGAAAAAAACCCCTGTCATTTCAACACAGATTTTGCTTCCCATGTCATATTTAAAACCAACAACTAATTTTTCTCACATATCTTCATGTAAGAATAACAAAAATCAGAGCCAGTGCTGTATAGACACAAAGGTGCAGTGGTGATCTCTGAAATTAATCTAGCAGATTAACATTTAGCTTCTACAAGTGTAGTAATGCTAATATTTATGTGTCTTGTTGTTTTGGTGAGAAGGGTTGGTGTTTTGGATTTTGGGGTTCTCTTAAATGGAATATTAGTCAATGACTGCCTCCGGGAGCATGATTTCAAGAATGAAGAAGAATAAAACATGCTCTTGAAGACCATTCAAGGACTACTTTAAAAATATAAGAATATTCTGACAATGGAAATTATATTTATCAGGTATTGAATCAGTGTAGTTCTCATCTGTCCAACCTATTTACTTTCATAAATGTAACCATTTATTTTTGTCTCTCAGAATCTTGAAAGTTTATATACATGAAGTCTGTGAGCCTTTACTCCGATCAGACTTCCTCTGAGTCACACAAGATCTGGTTTGAGCTGGCAGGAAGTTTAAAACTTCAACAGAGAAAAACTTCAGAAATTAGCCTTTTAAGAAAAGAAGATTTTGTTTTATGAAAGATTCTGTCCGTATGCAAAATTTTCCCCTAAACCCTTTGTGAGTGCTTTAAATGATGAACAGTGAAATTTCAAAAGAAGATATAAAATAAATGGAATCTTTATGCAGTATCCAGTATTGAAGTACTCTGGATTATTCTTTAAATGATTGCTATTCAATCCCTTAAAAGTAGCTTACTTTGTGTATAGTATCAACAATGACCAGTAAACTTTGAAGGGTTTCTGTAGAAGAGTAAGAAATATCACCTTTAAAGCTGAGACTCTTCATTTTCCTTTTAGAACATGGAGTTTATTTAAAAATGAAAGAACTTCAGCAGAATGAATGGTGACTTGCAGGATATGAAATAATGTTTGATATTTGAGAGTGTTCTTTGGAAAAGTAGGAAACCTACTGATAAATGGTGATGTAAGATTAGCTACTGTGGCTAAAGAGATGGTTTTGTAATCTAGATTTAAAACACCTTACCTTTTTCGTGGATACTGGAAGTAGAGTTTCATTTTACTACTTGATTCTTATCAAAAACTGATTAATTAATATGCCTTCAAGCATTCAGATTTTTAGGATTCAGCTTAGGAAAATATTTCTTCAAGCAATTTTTTGCTAGATCTTGAAAGTCTAGGTTAGTTTAAAAAAATGTGTTGAATTTACTGGTGTAAAGAGTCACAAAGTAAGGTTATAAGTAAAAAAAATATTGGGATGATCTAGGGAGTAGACATATGTTTTAGAAAGGTTTTAAATGTTTCATTAAGTTCTAAAAGTCTTGAAATATTAATGTGTCTGATTCTTATTGCTAGAATGTCTTTTTTAAAGAAGCAGATTACTGAAGAATCTAGTGGTTTTCCTTTTTTTTTTTTTAAATTTTACTAAAGACTCTGTATTTCTGGAGGAACTTCCTTTACCTCCTTTTAAAATGCAATTAAATACAAAGTACTGTAGAGTACCTTTTGCTCTGCCTATACAGTCATTTCTATGTTCTATTATGCAAACTAACAAGCATCAAATGTTTCAAACACTTCCTCATAGTAACATTTGCAGTCTGTAAATTAAAGACTTGAAATTCTCAGGAGAATTTTTAATAATGCTTTGATTATTCTATTTCATCCTATACTTTAGTTTTCAAGGTTGTGCGGAAACAGCAAATGACCCAAAAAAAAGATAATTTAGGTCAGTCAAGTATATATTTGGAAGAGCTGTAAGATTTAGTATGCCAAAAATTACAAAATGAAATATAGATGAAAATTAAATAAATTAAAGCAAAGATATAGATATATCAAATAAGTGAGGAATTAATGCATTCAATGTACACTTTCAGCGCATTATGTAGCTAGAAGAGTTCCCAAGCTATTTCCAAATGTATGGCTTATGTTTTTAAGTTAACTGAGAAACTCATGAGACTTTGGACAGTTAAATTACTTTTAAGGAAGGAATATAAGCTTTTTCATAACTGTGGGGTTTTTTTCCTTTTCTTTTTTCTTGTGCAGAAAAAGCTTTGAAACTGCATTTAGAAATGTCTGTCAAATTCCCCAGCTTGCTTTAGGTGGCTTCTTTCTCTAGATCACTTCTGGGGTGGCCAATGGTAAGTGGACTCATACATTTTTAGGGCTCATAGGTATATATGGGATACCTTTGCACCTGTGAGAGTCACTGCTATTGATTAATGAGTCGCTGCTATTGATTAATGACTCAAAATGACATTTGCCCATTTGTGGAGTGCTTTGCTCAGGCCAGGTTTGCATCCCTTGAGGGAAGGGTTTTGAGTATGTAATGGCTAGTCTGCCTACACAGAGGAAATGAGTTGTTCCTGTCTGGAGGTTACAAAGGAGGCCTTGAGGCTGATAATTGGCAAATCCTGCAAGGCAAGATGGTGCCTCATATCATGCTAATTGCACTCCTTTACACAACTCAATCAGTTGCAAAACTCCCTCTCTCCTCCCCAGGAGGGTCTGGCTCGACTTTGACTGCCCCGATGTGAGGCAGCTGTCATAAGCCCTCAAAGATCACCAAAGAACACCCAGACTGATTTCTGAGCCCTTCCACCAGAGGACTGGAGGATCCCCAACTGAGACAGGTCTCTAGGCATATTTTAAAGTATCAGGCTTTGTGTTTTGCAGGCTTTTTCTCACACCCCCAGTGGATCAAGTCTCTGATTATGACTTCAACCAACAGACATCTAGGCTGCAACAATCAAGTCTCTTCACAAGATCTACAGATGGTGATGATTTTACTCTTATTTTTTTCTCTCTTTCTTTGTTCTCCCTTTTAAATTTTCTTAAGTAATGTTTTTATGCTTTCAAATTGTTCTATTCTTGTAGATAATAATTACTGAAACAGATAGGTATCTGCTTTCCGTTGCACCCAAATTGTTCTAAAATAAACCCTACGTATATATAGTTACAAACATTGAACATTCAGTGTCTTGTCACTCTGATCCACCCCCAGGGATCCATTAACAAAACCCTGGGTTACTCTTGCCTTCATGGGAGTGGGCTGTAACAACACCTCAGCTTTGATCAGTTTGGGATTTAAGACTTTTGCGTATCCTTATTCTTTGGCCATATGAAAAGCAAACCTTACCATATGCTCACCTTTAACACTGCACCTTTTTACTATTGGTTTTTTTGTTATTCGTTTAGCTATTGTTGGGACAGGAATTCCTAGTACCTGCAAGGCCACCACTGCCTGCCCCACTGAAGCCATAGGACGTCCATATTAAAAGCCCCTGCCCTGCACAGCCATGGTCCCCAGTGGCCTTGGCCTATCCCAGTCCCCAGAGAGGTGTCTGATAACCTGGATTTGGGCTGTCCCTGGATGCCCTTCATTCTGCCCTACTCCCTGGCTGGGGGCAATAGGATGAGCTCTGGCTGTCCAGGTCGTGCTCTGTCACCCTCTCAGAAAGTCTGCTAATCACAGAACCACAGAATGGGTCAGGTTGGAAGAGACCACAGTGGGTCAACTAGTCCAGTCTCCCTGCTCCAACAGGGTCATCCCAGAGCTCATTGCACAGGTTTGTTTCCAAATGGCTCTTGAATATCCCCAGTGAGAGACATTCAACAGCCTCTAGGGACAACCTGTTCCAGTGGGTGGTCACCTGCTCAGTAAAGTTTTTCCTTGTATTCAGGTGGAACTTCCTGTGCATAATTTTCTGCCTATTGCCTCTTGTCCTACTGCTCAATACCACTGAGCCTGGCTCCATCTTCTTAACACCCTGCCTTCAGGTACTTATGTACATTGATGAGGTCCCCTTTCAGTCACCTCTTCTCAGGATGGAGCAGGCCCACAATGCAAACAAACAAAAAAGTAATAGATTTAAGAATTTGTCATGGTGCCAGGGCCTGGGAACTTCTGTGGGGGCCCTGTGGGTGGATAGATGGAGCGAGAGCAGTGGATATTGTCTACCTTGACTTTGTCGCTGTCTCTAACAATATCCTCACAAGCACCCAGCCAAGGTCAAACCACCACAACAGCTCAGATATCTGAGGTGCTGTACTTACATTCTGACTTGTAATTTAATACATGCTGTTATAAGTGTTTTTTCAGTAAAGTATCAGACAGCATGTCATTTAGAACACTATGATATTCAATGATTCTGGTATACTATAATTATGAGTACATGGTTCTGCATTTTCTGTAGTTTTGGCTCAGCGTAATCCTTAATATTAATGGAATTCTTGTTTGTTGTACAGCAATTACTTTAGAAGGAATGCTGAGTTTCTTATTGCCTAGCAGCTACATGGCAATATCATGGAATAAGGACCTGTATGCTGCTATCCTCACTTGCTTGTGAGGATATTGTTAGAGACAGCGACAAAGTCAAGGTAGACAATATCCACTGCTCTCGCTCCATCTATCCACCCACAGGGCCCCCACAGAAGTTCCCAGGCCCTGGCACCATGACAAATTCTTATATCTATTACTTTTTTGTTTGTTTGCATTTGTTTTTTCTGTAATGTCTTTAATGAATATTCCTGTGATAATCTTGAACATTTCGCCAGTACTGACAAAAATTTTGTAAAGAAAATTTTCCTTCGCAGAATATTTAAATTGCAAGCCATGTGAAGAGAGTACATTGACTCGTCAAGAGTAGTGTATATAGTGCATGCATAAGAATGGTGCAGCAGGACAGCTGGATAAACAGCAAGTTTCTAATGTCTATGTTCAATTTGGAAACCAGCAATTTCCACTGCATTGGTAGAAGCAGCATATTCTTTGACTTCAAAATAGATTAGATGCTCATATAAGGAGAAAACTACAGATTTTTCAGTTCTTGAAAGATAAAGCAAGCAAAAGGCACAAACCCAAATCAAATGATTAAATATTGTTTTTCTCGCGTGTCAGAGTTAGAAACATGAGATTTTCTCATTGTTATTCACCCCAATTTCAAAAAATTTTCAGTGGATTTATCTAGAAGGAGATAAAGCAAAGTGTCCCAAAGAAAAGCAAAATGTCTAGTAATAACTAAAACTAATAAAATCACATATCTATTTGGGAATACCTGTGTTTTACATAGATTAGTAAGAGAAGGGATGTGGCAAAACATGAACGTATTTTTCAGTTATACAAAACCTGTTGGAATGGGTTTTTTTCACTGCAGTTAAAATTGACAAGACATGCAAGGGTTTCTGATGTTCTTAAAAAATAAAATAATATGATACTGAATTGATTTAATTAAGATGTAAATTAGATAGAAGGCAAAACACCAATTTCTTCCCTGCACAACACACTGTAAAATAACATAAAAGGAGAAGTAAACATAGTAAGAAAGAGAAATTTCAAAATTCTTGAAATTGAAAGGCATAGTAATTAGTTGGATGCCATTTCCATTTCAGTTAACACTGATTAAAACCAAAACCTCAGATGACATGCACAGCTGCAATAAATTAACTTTTTCTGAGATATAGTAGTTATAGGACAGACTATCTGTTCCCCGTGTTCTGCCTGAGCATTTCCATATTGTATAATTCTTTTTCACATTCCAATGAAATGAACACAGGACTTAGGATGAAGTCGCTCAAATACAAAGGCCCGTGCAGAGCTGTAGAAAGTCAATGCTTGAAATATATAAATGAAATCTCTAATTAAGGTACACATTTTAAAGCAATTTGAAAAATGTCTTTCCTGTAAACTCTAGGAATTTAACACTACTATGTTTTACAAAACATTTTCAGTCCTCCCTTATATGACTGAGAAACCCTGAAGCCCTTTAGGTTTTCAAATGTTATACAGAATTTAAATTTCTCTTTATTAACCCCTTAAAAAAGGGGATTATCTATTGTATAAAATATAAAGAAAGAGTGTGAGAAAGCACACCTCCACCAAAGAGGAGGAAACAATATGAAAAAATGTAAATTCACCCTAATTTTGAAATCATTTCAATACAGCAGAGTTACATGAGAATCCAAGAAAGCACGATTAAAAGCAAAAATTAATTTAAAGATATTACAAATAAAAACATTTATGATAAATTTCTGTAATCAGAATTTATCTATTTCTGAATTAGTGAATAAATATTAGTTTTAATAAAAATAAACACATTGATAAAGACTGCTAATTTCTAACTATACTTTATAATATGAGTAAATAAAAATTTGCCTATAAATTCTTTGCCTATAAATAAAAAGTCTGCCTATAAATTCTCAACAGTTTCATGCTTTCATGACATGAAAACTGTCACAACAGTTTTCATTATTGGTACTGATGAAGTTACGGGAGGAAAGATTATTGTTATTTTTTCCTACCAAGTGGAGGCATGCAGACAAATATCCAATTACTCCCAGAAGAGCTACTAATTTAAAGGTTTATGTATTATAGGTACTATCTCAGACTTAGCAGGAGGTTTACGAAGCTGGGGGAGAAGAATGTATCAGTGATAATGGACAAAAAGAGTACAGAATTTATGGACCGCCAGGAAAGTAAATTCGGCGAATTTGCTGAAATCAGCTTCTACTGGGCAGACATAATTCCAGCAGGGAGAAGATCACAACTCTTGACTCACAGCCCACCTACTCAAAAACCCACTGACTGAACAGAATAGAAAGACTAAACATGGGAATAATTAGCATGAGATATGAGGAAATCATTTAGCCAATAGAATAAGAGAAGTATGCAGCCAATGGGCATTAATTCATTAATTCCTTTATTATCAAAAATGTATAAGTAATGAAAAACTTTTAATGACATTGGGATATCTACCACCAAGAAACCCAGGGTGAAGGACCAATGGGATGCTGCTGGATCCATTATGATAACAAGGTGATGACAGACTTCTGCTTTCTGTTCCCTTCTACCCCCTACCCCCCCATCTTGTCTATTTCTTTCTATCCTTCTACCTCGTATTCATCACTAAATCAAATCCATATTATTGACTTTTCCATATGGTCATGTTTGCTCCATAGCTCATGCAGAAGTGTCTCTCACTAATCAGATCTTAAGAGAAGGAAAAAGTGGCTTTGAAATATTTTGAAGATATTTTTTGACATTTATCCATTTTGATGGCTGTTTTACATTCTTTAAGTGTAAAAAAATAAAGAAAAATGTGAAACAGAATATTATTGTAAGAAATTGAATCTGAACACTTCATGATCTAAGCCCTTTTTATATTGTATGAACATGTCTAATGAGTGTGTTTGTACTCAACATTAAACTACATTTTGGCAAATTTTCTTATGCAAATTTTGGTAAGCTATTTCAAAGTAGCTTTATTTAAACTGTAAGCTGGTTTTTATTTCCTGGAAAATTTCAATAGAATTATTCACTGATTTGACACAAAAATAGCAGGTATGAAAAAATAATCTGAATAAAAATCTGACATTATGTGCAAAGTATTTTTTTTGCCCACCTCTATACAAGCTTTCAATCATATCTGTTATATACCAGCTTAAAAATCAGCTAAATTTAATGGACACTAGCACCACTTCATTGAAAAATTAATTAGACCTTCATATTAAGAAAGATTACCTACTAATTTCATTGAGAAATCTATCAGATCATACTTTTAAAATGAAATACACTTCACATTCTAGCTAAATATACAAGATAATCAATAGTTTAGAACATGCTTATTCCAGGTTTGCAGTTATTTTGGTTTGGGGTATTTTGTTCTATTTTTGGTTGGTTGGTTGGTTGGTTGGTGGGTTGGTTGGTTGGTTGGTTGGGGTTTTTTTAGTGCTATGCAGTTAACTTTTCAAACTCCTGTATGGACTAGAAAAAATAAAATAGTTCATCATAATTCTGATTTTGAGCAGAGATAGAAGACCACACTGACAACATGAAGAACATATTGGTATTTAATAAAAAGTCTAGGTTCTTAAGTGGCAAAAGCATTTTGTAGAAATTATTACCTCTTTGAAAAATTATATACGTATTTCTGAAGACAGCTCACCATGTGAATCTGTATTTAAAATGTGTCATATAATTCTATAAAATTTTTCTTAAATAACTATGTCCACCATTTAGCAGGTGCCAAAATACCTGATTAGCATTGGAGATCAGAATTATCACATGATAAAGAAGGAACAGGATTTTTTTGCATATAGATTTCCCTCCAAGAACCTCTCACTGAATGCATTATGCCATTAACTGGAGCTGTTAATGATGCAAGGTGCTTCATACTTTCAGAATGAGATCAGAATTACACAGGATTATTAAAAGGGTTATATTTTCCCACTTAGTACCATCAGATATTTACAGAGACAGAAACAATTATAAATGACACATTGAACTGCTGAAAATGTTATGATAAAACCAGTCTGTACCAACATACACTTTATCTTTCTGCATTATTTGTTTGCAGAAATTTTCATTAGCTCTCTACCACTTACTCAAACCAATTAATTCATAGAATATCAGCGCCAGAAATGAACATTTTTATCTGTTGTTTAAGTAAATCGATAAATGGATGGATTTTACCTGTGAAGTTATATTCAAAACTCATTTCACATATTTTGAATTGAAACTGTGAAAAAGGCAAGATTTGTAACACAAATATTTCTGTCCCACATAGCTCCTAATTCTTCATATCTTATGGAAGAAATGTGAATTTATAACAGACGTCTTAGGGTTTCTTTCATTTTGCGTTAGAGCTAGATCTGATAGTAGATTTGAAAAGCTAGGAAGAGGTTTTCATTAGTCCTTTAGGGATTAAAGAAGCAATCAGACACACTGGAAACATGGCTTTCATTGTAAGACAGACAGAACACCTGCAATTAGTTGCAAAGGTTCTAAATGCATAAAGATGGCACAGTTAGCCATATTGAATGTGTATTGTGGACAAATAAACTGATTTGTAGCCTGTTGAAAGACTATGGAGATTTAGCCACTTAATTTAGCAAATTTCATATTTTCTTTTTTTTTTTTTTTTAACAAATTGTGTCTTTTCTAGTGTGCTTTTTTCACAAAATAGAAGAGACTCTTTATCCAGGGATGAAGTGTATGAAATCTAGGTTGGGTATGATCACTTAGATCCTAGTTATACATTTCCATGCTTTACAGACTCTTAGGGAACGGTGGAGTCTCTTGGATGACATCTCCTTTAACCTTAAAGTAACTGCAGTACTGCTGAGGCCAGTGTTATGGGGCAAAAGGTTCTTCTGAACTTAAATGCTGTAATAAATCAGATAGAAATAGGCATAGCAAACCAGATCTGTGGTTCATTGAATCCAATATCTTGTCGCACTGGCATGCAATAGTGGTTTCAGAGGCAAAGGAGCAAGGTACACCATTTATTTCTCCAAAGTACAAGTTGTAAAAGCTGGCTTTTACTCTGCCTTCAGAAAAGCATTCTCCCTGGCATTGTGAGAGAGTGAATAAAGTGCCTGGCACACAGACAAGATCTGTAAAATCTCTTGGGACTTAACTTGCTCTTTGCAATTAAGGTGTAATTAAGCTGTGTTAGATCAAATGCTGAACTGAGCCCTGCACAGATGCTGATAATACACACACACACATATATATAATATACATATTAATAATAATAATACATATATTTGACAGTTAAGAAGAAGAGATGTTGCAGTTGGAGCAGGAGTTTGGGAGTTAAACTTCTGCTTTTGGATGCTCTGAAGATCTTCTCATATAAGTTTAGACCAAACACTGTCTCAGTGTTTTTCTGAAATAAAATGGAGTCATTTTTGTTTGTCAAATTCCCATATGACTTAGCTTTTTAGCAAGTGTAAAACTTCTGGACGTATGCACTTTCACCTCAGAAAGTACTGTTACAATTGCATAGCCAATACAATCCTGAGATGAAATTGGACTCTTCTGCAATTAACATATTTCCTGACATAATTTCAATTAGAAATCTTTAGTATCAATGGAGATAGAAGTAATATTTGACTTCCAAAACCCATACAGCATTTGAAAGGCTGAAAGTTGATAGGAAGTGGAAGAAATCTGATTAAAATTAATCTAGGAGTCAACATGAGGTTCCAAGTTTACCTGTCATCCTAACTTCCTATACTAAGCCTTGAATTTTTCTTTTCTATAATATAATACCACAGCAGAGAATGAATTGCACGAGGAACGCCCCTGATGAAATACTTATAGCAGAAAAGTGTACAGAATTCCCTGCATTTTTTTTTTCATGCACGCCATATGCCTTTTCTGTTTTTTCTTTATTGGTAAATTGGTCTATTTTTCTTTATTGGTAAATTACAAAAAACCCCCAAGGGTTATGCAATGTATTTGTTAGATTCATGACCTTCAGAGCCTAACTTTGTTACAAGACCAATATCCATATAAAGGTTCCTCCTATTTCATTCAGAATAGTTAGGGTAATAGCTATAAATGAGAGGAACTGTAACGTTGGTTGCTTTTCCAGAACTTCATCCTGATGCAAACTCTATGGGTTACTGGTGCCTGGTTGTAGAAAAATGCTTTTCAGCCTTTTCTATCAACTTCCATATAAAAGCAAAATAAAAGAGAAAAGAAAATGCTTATTTCCACATGTGCAACTGTCAGCATCTTGTCCAAACCTCTTAATTTTGTTTGTGTACAGATTACAGCTGATTGGTTTTCAACTCTTTAAGAGCCTAATTCCAGCTATTGCCCATTTTCTTTATCTCAGTTTATTATTTTCACTGTTGAAATGCAGCCTTTTGGACTGCAAAGAGGTAATTAATAATTTAGCATGGAACAGTGAGAAATATTTGCCAGAGGGGTTTTTTGTAGGGGGTTTGTTTGTTTGTTTTAGACGTTTTAGCTTGCTTGTTTGTTTATGATTCTCTAATACTTTCTGCAGAACAGATGACTGTACAGCAAGTCACACATGTAGGAGGGAATAAGTCAGCCACCTGGCTTCCTCAGTGGTCACTGAGCCAGTTATGTATTCTTTCCAGAGGGTCTAAAGCATTAGTATATCCATTCAAATTCTGTTTTAGGCAAGATGGCACTTGATTATCCTTGGAACCACCTATAACCAGACATTAAATTTACCTAACAGATCTCTTTCTAACACAATATTAAGGTCTTAACATGACCTACTCAGTTATATTTAGAGGAAAAGTTTGTGATAACTTTTTATTGTGCTATTGTTGATTTTTTTTTCTTTTTGTTTTTAACATAAAAAATGGGTAAGAATGAAGGGAGCATTTTTGCTTGAATTGTTTTCTCATCCCCATTTGGTTTTAAGAGATAAATTTAAACTCTGGTGTTCCCTGGTGTCTTGGATAAATGGTTTGTGGAGCACACATATTCTACCTCAAAAACAGGAAGAAAGAAGTTGAAGCATTTACTGTACAAGTTAGTACATATTTCTTCAGAGTGAAATTCATAGTGCTTTATAGAACAAATCATTAAATTGATCATGTTTTAGAGAGAAAAAAATAAATGCAAGTGCCATTTATAACCCCAGTTCAGGCTCAGAATTCATGCTGACCACTGACATCAAGGTAAGTATAACACGTCTTAAACAGGCCACCTTTTTAAGCTGCTTTTAAAAGATGACCTAAGTTGCTACCTCATAATGCCTTCATTTCAGTGATGTCATTCTGTTTCCCTCATTTCCCTCTGACTACTGAGTTAGATAGGGTTTTAATACCTGTTTCAAAAGGAAAGGAGAAATAAAAGGGCTAACACATTTTAATTTTCCTAATTCTGTGTGGCTTAAAATGGATATAGGAAAGCTTTTCTTCAACATGTTAGGCTTAAAACATTGATTTATTTAATGATAAAGTGCAAACCAATAGAAAAATCTATGTAGAGCCTATCTGTTTGAAGTTAGTACCAAATCTGAGACAGCCTAAGCTCCTCTGCTTAGGTCTATACAGAGGCTGTACATATCAGGTTTACAAGAAGCTGGGCAGGGGTGAGTGCTAAGGAACTTGAGTGACATGTAGAGAAACTCAAATCATACTAGTCATTTCCTTTTAAGAGAAAGCTGAAAAGGAACTATACTACAGACCTATAAGAAGAGGTTCAGATGGTAATTTCTTCCCTGCATCATGTGCTACAAAAGGATACAAAAGACAAAAAATAAAGCATTCCTGGTGTGTGATCTGGGATTATGTATTTTTCTTTTCTTCTTCCCTCCTCCCCAAATGCATTTGAACAAGCAATATTAGACAATGCATGGTGAAAAATATGAAATTCCATTTAAGGATGTGGTTTAGGTAAGGTTTACATGTTCCAGTAAATTCTTTCAAAACAAAATCATTGATAATACTTTACAGGAAGTAATGAGTTTTTGGAGAATCTATAGCAGATTTAGTTTTAAAAATTCAGTATACTTTAACTTTTAGGCAATAATTTCTGGAAAAAGGAGAAGGAATATCCATCAAATGTACTGTAATGAATACTTAAAAAAACCCAAACAACTGTGATCCACAGATAGCATTCCTGTTGTAATTCCAACATCCTAGATTATATTAATTTAGAGAACTGCTGCTCTTTTGTGATAACAGACAAAATTCTGTGCAATGAACTCAACTTCACCTACCTCTGTTTCTCCGGGAAATAGTGGTGGCAGGGCACTGCTTTCTGCTGCTTTGACATATCCATTGTAGGCTACTTAAAAGCAGTTTTGATGGGGCAAAGGAGAAATGTTTTCAGACTCTCCAGCCTTATTAAAAGTCTGTGATGCAGCAGCTGTCCATGGAAACACATCAAAGAGAAATAAAAGGGCTATCCAGAGGAATACAAAGTGGCACAAATACAATACAATGGCACAAAAAACCTCCAAACATTGAGGAAGCTTTTTAACCTGCCAAACCTGCTCTTTTCAGATTGCTAGCTCTAGAACCTACCTCTAATCAAAATTTCTGCAAGCTAAGAGACCTCTTTCTCACGTCTTCCAGGCAACATGCAGTCAAGTTTCAAATAGTAATATCACAACAGAGATTTTAGAAGCATTTCAAAAGGAATAAAAAAAGCAAAATTGTGGGACACGCATAATTTTCATTGAAGCTTCCCTGTTTAAGCAAGTAATCTCTTGGTCTAGAAAGAAGTATATATGAATTTGTAGCAACTAATTCCTTAACAGCTTAATAATCATAACAGCAGTATACACATATAAAATGTTTTGCTTCTTGAAGCAAATAAGATGACATTACAGTTCAGTATTGAATCATAATTGAATCCTGTGCAATCTCACAGGAATTCCAAAGTATGCCATTTACATATTTACCTAACAGCACAGCACTGAATTGAAAAGACAGTAAAATTCTGCCAATGTTTGGCCAAAGTATGTTATGTAATCTGGTTGATCCTGCAGTACACTTAAACCTGGATAAAACCAATTTTCAGTGCTAATATTTTTTATTCAGGCTACATCAGACAAGTAGGGGAAGTTTAACTAAATATTACATTTTTCATATCCTATATTTGTGTATTTAAATTTAGGGCAGTTTGCCATCACTTATGGCTCTGGTTCTCAACAGCAACAGCAGTAGAAAATGTAGCTTTCTATAGTGTAGCTATTCTAATTCCTTAACATACAAGAGGAGAAAAACAAAGCAAGCAATAAACAGTTCAACAAATCTGAGCGAGAATATTTGGCTTTGTTTTCTTTTGTTTAAAGTTTAAAAAAAGAAATTGGCTGTAATGTTAAAAAGAGTCTCTAGAACATAACAACAAAAAGACAAAAACAAAAATCAAAATCATATAAGCTATGTTTAAAGCTAAACTTTGTTTAACATCCAGTTTTAATGCTTTTTTCTTCAGAAAAAAAAAAAAAAGACATGGTTTGTCAGGTGTAGAGACACACTACCAGGGCAGAAAAGGATGAAATAGATGACTGCTTCAGGTTTCTTCCAGAACACCAGTATATACTATTCTACACCTCCAGAATAATTTCCACAAACACTAGCTTGAGAAATTTCCTTTAAAAAAGCAAAGAAAACTTTATCTCTGCATTCTGTGTCTCTAGAAACTGTTCTAATAGAACCCAAAATACCAGTATCATGATGCTAAACTAGACTTATTCTTAATAAGAACAACAGTGTTGTATTGAAAAGGAGGATTATACAGTTTATTCAGATTATTCCATTCTGGAGTGGGAGGGGTGGAAATGCCTAAAACATTGATTAGATTTATCTTTGTCCAATGAGAACACTGACATGTCATGCCACTTTATCGACCTCTCATTTAAAGCAGATACTGACTTCATAGAACTACTTCTTTTGCGTTTTGTTTTTTTTTCTTTCTCTTTTTATTTTAGTGGTACATTGTGAGCAAAACTTTATGATGTAAAACAAATATTTCCACCCCATTTTTGTAGCCAGGTCATATTTTACATTTATTTACTGATAATCAGATTATATGGCATTCTTCTTGTTTCACACAAACCTTTATCTCAAAGTTCTAATCAAGTGGATTAAATCAGTGTTTTGATAGCTAAATATATTTTCAAATAATGTTAATATGTTAAGGAACTTGAGTGACAATTCAATTCCAGTAAGGCAGAATTTACATGGTTCTTTATTTTGCCATGGTTGATGGTATAGTTAACACTATTAAGGTTTAGAAACCGTCCCTGGAGTATAAGCCAGGCTTTTTCAAAACTGAACAAAGTATATCATACTCTAGAGAAATTGCAGGTTCTTTGCAAAACCAAGTAGATATTTCATCTCATCAGTTACATTCTGATAATTTTGAAAAGACTTCATGAAGAAGAATAACAATTGCAAGCTTTTCACTTGTTTGTTCCTTTCTTGGTTTGTTGGGTTTTTTTGCTTTTGGGTTTGTTTTTTTTTTTTGACAGTTTATGAAGTTTAATTCTCCAAGAGAGTTTCAGAAAGTAGCAAGCATCTCCTCCACACATTTGAAAACAACAAATGTACAGAAATGTGTACAAACTGTATAATTTCATACTTTACATAAAAACCCCAAAACATTGACATCATCCAAAATAAAACATATTAACTAAGAGTCAAAGACAAATGAAAGTCTCTGAAAAAGCTGCATAACATAAACCTTTCAAAAATGCCAAGGCATTTGGCAAAATAGACAGAAATATTACCATTGGTATGCTTTCTTTATAGTTTCTTTGTGTTCCCACATGACCTGTAACCATTGCACACTTTCAAATGTCACCTATTATAAAGTTTGGATATCTTAAATTCAACACACAGATAGACAAAAGTAAATTATGCCCTAGAACAACGCTTTTTGATGTCTGACAGGCAACCACACACAAGAGACAGCTTAGGTTTCTTGCAGCAGCTACATAGTCTATCAGATCACTAAAACATTCTGAAAATAGGCTATATCAATAGTACTGGATTTTTACCTTCATCTTTATAAAACATTAATTCAATCTTCTGCTTGTATAGGACAGCTAATTGAAAGCAGAGGAGGCATGAGACATGAAACCAATATTACACCATGTTTGAGAAAGGATCTATGGGTGATACCTTAATTGACAAAGCCATAAAATAAAATTCAGTAAAGGCTAAAACTGCTGGAAATGCTAGTCATCCAAGCCATGCAGGACAGATATAGAACTGTAATTTGATTAAAAATAGCAAGCATGGATTCACAAAAGGAAATAGTAGACCCTCAGAATTTTCAAAGAATGAGTAAAGAATCTCTTAGGAAAAATGCATACATATCTTATTTAATTTTTTATATTGAATTTATTTACAGTTTCATACAGTTCTCCAGAAAAGATACTTTGATATTTCTTACTATATGTAGCTTGCATACATTCCGTATACATTGCTAACATAAGTTGATTTTTAAAACTATTTATTCTGTTTGGAGAGGGAAAGGACATTAAAAACGGATTTCCTCTCCAGGAACATAGAAAAATGTAAAACACACTTATTCAGATTTTAAAATAACCTTATTCTTTATTTCTGTGAGTGGGAACAAGATAGCCTTTTAACGGCTTTTGGCATTTAAGAATCTGCATTTTCTGGTTTAGCTCCCACCAAGAGGCAGGGCACAGCAATCAAGTATTAGCAATCATGTTCTTTCAAGACACGACATAATTAGAATGCAATACATCACTTAGAGTTTATTTATTTATTTGAGAGTAGTGTGTGTGTGTGACATTGTGCATACACACATATTTGATTATAAACATAAGGTTTTTTTATTTATCTCTTTGCTAGTTCTCTCTTTTTATTTAAAAAAAATTGCTTGTCATATACCTCCAATCTCTGGGAATAAGTACTCATAATTATGATGAACTGTGGTTGATTTTTCAGACTTTTCTTCAGATGCATTTTGTGTCTCCCCTATGCCTTTGAATTTTTGGTAAAGGTCTTGTTTGAGGTTAGCTGAGCACAGTTTCAGCATCATTAGAAAATCGTTTTAAGGTATAGGTAAAACATGGTTTACAAGAGTTGCACCAACCTTCAGAACATGTTTCTAAAACAGATATTGTAATTTGACCAAGAGTCTTAGATACAGCAGAGCTTTATCTCTGTACCAGGATTTGTAGCAGAAGTACATATGAGACTAAATGTTGATACTTTCAGGGTTTAAAGGTGAGGACAAATGAGATTCACAATACAAAGCAGCACATTAAAGTGCTGAACTTTCTAGCAGCTAGTTGTAATGTAAAATTTTTAAGATAAACTTTACTTTTGTTCTTCAGAGGAGTCAATTATTCCCCATACTTATAATTACTATGTGACATTGTCAGGATGCAAGTGAGAGAGAAGAGGGTCCATATGAATTTTTATTGAACTTCCAATATGTTTTAGGACCATGAAGTATCTTGGAATGTAGCAAATCTAACATGCGCTACTTTCTCACTAGAAAAGCTAGGGAAGCTTTGGACAACTCAGAGTTTTATTCACATGTGGGTCGTTTCCTTCCAGTTTGAGAACTTTATCATATTGAGGTATCATTCTCTTCTTTCAGCCTCTGCAGATAAACATTACTAGAAAATATTAATTGTCCTTAACCCTTGAATTTAATTATTTTCATTAACCCTATGTCTTTTTGGTGGCTTCTGAAGAGGTGCAGAACATCTGCTAAAGCAACATGTAAAATAGCTCATATTATAATGGCTCCAAGTGTCTGTTGTCTTACATGTCATCTTTTTGTACTGTTGGAAAGACTAGGTCATCATTTAATTGCCTAATCAGTGTCCTGGAGTTACTCACAAATGAGGCTCCTGTCTTGCACTTTGCTTTTCTTAGAGAGTTCTTGTTTCTTTCTTTCTTTCTGTCAGTTTCTTTCTTTCTTTCTTTCTTTCTTTCTTTCCTCTCCCTTGCTTTGTAGGGAATTGAGCTATCAAAATGCTTGATCATGATGCATTTCTTCTTTCAAATTTTGCAGTAGGTTTAGAACCCTAAGGGTTCAATTTCTTATCAATAGGATGGAAATTAAAAGAGAAGCATTAGCTTTCTTCTGTGACTCAGTGTCCTGGTTTCAGCTAGCATAGAGTTAATTTCCTCACAGAGCTGTTACAGTGTTGTGTTTTGGATTTGGAATGAGAATGGTGTTTGGGTTTTTTGAGAAGCTGTGTTTATCCTAAGTGAAGGAATTTTCCTTGTCTCATGCTCTGCCAGTGAGGAGGTGAGCAACAGAAACTGTCAGGGAGCACAGCTGGGAGAGGTGACTAACTGAAAGGATGCATATGAATGTCATGCCCAGTATATAAATTGAAGGCAGTTACCCAGAAGGGGCACAGCTGTGTTTGGGAAGGGGCTTCTGGCATTGGTAGTGGGTGGTGAGCAAGTGCATTGTGCATGACTTGTTTTTCTTTTCTTGTTATCATTATTACTGTATTTTATTTTAAATGAATAAGCTGTTCTTATCTCAACCTACAAGTTTTTCTTTGATTCTCCTCCCCATTCCACTGGGGTGAAGTGGGCAAAGAAAGGGTGTTTGAGTGAGTGGCTGTGTGTTGCTTTCATTTCTAGGAGGGCTTAAACCACAACACTGAGTAGTAAGCAGGCAGAAATTTGAAGTAATAGGAATGGATTTAAAGAAAGTTCATAACCTGTTCACCACTACTTAGGAGACAGCAGTGCATAGAGATACACTTTAAAGATATTTTTTAACATTTTTTTTTTATTTGGGGGGCCAAGGTTCTAAAGGAAGAGGAACAGTGTATCTAAAGACAGAATATACAAAAAGGTCTCATCTCTCCAGCAACCAATAAATTTATCTCTGAGAACTCACTTCTAAAAGACTATATGAACTTTCCTTATAGAAGCAAAACAAGTAATTTGTTAGGCTTGTTAGGATTAAATATCTGTTGATAGCCTAGATACTAGTAAGATAACTTTTATGTCATAGGTTAGACTTGATGATCTCAAAGGTCTTTTCCAACCTTTTCTGTGATTCTGTGATGCTTTTGTGAAGATTCAAACTCTTTCATTACAATAATTTTCAGGTAATAGCTTGGAAGGCGAAAGTATTTCTTATTTGTTTTACTTAAGAAACCCATAGTTTAACACAAAGAGAATGGCATGCCTATGTTTCCTTAAATGATATCTTATCACAGAAAATAAATTATTAATTTCAGTAAGAAAAAATGGTAGCATGGAAATAAAACTTTAACAGTATTTTCACATTAGAGACACAAAATGGGAGAAGCTCTCTAAGTTTGTGGTGGAGTTTACATCAATAGACAACTTTGAAAAGCTAATTTTACAAACTTCTATAGTAATCAATTTCAAATGCTAAGTTATTTTTTAATACTATTGCTGTTCTCAGAAAACGAGAAGGGAGGAGAAAATAGAGGAAGGAAGGAAGGAAGCGAGCAAGCCAGCAAAAATAGTTGAGGAAAAGAGACTGTTTTCTCATTTTGTATTGGAACACTTTTCTAAAATAGTTAGATTCACTGTTACTTTGGAAGTAAGATATTTTACGAATGAAATTAATACCTTCTGGTCTAATGTTCCAAACTGAAGCATACACAGTTTTTCTGTGCCAGAGGGCTAAAATGCAGTTTGGAATTCATTGCACAGAAATTTGGTGCTAAGTTATGCCACGAATGGAACCCCTTCCCTTCTCTTCCCTTCTAGCTATTTGATTCAGTTTAGACTTTAAATAGCAGACACACATTAATAAGCTATTTTATTTTATTTTTCTTGCAGAATTCCTTTGAGTTAGATAGAACATAGATTCACTAATTTATAAAAAAGTGTAGTTTCCCCCAAAACCGATGCTTACACAGAACATCTCTCCACCACATCTTAAGAGGGTAATGTAATTAATATAAACCAAAATACACTTCTCAAAGATGTATTCTAAATATCCAGCTATATTTTGCATCTTTTAGCTTCATGTCATTAAAGAAGGGCCAATTCCTTTCCCTGGCCAAATTCAGCTGGGAAGAGTTGGAGGATCTGCAACAAATTGACATGGCTATCGCAATTATAAAATACACAGTTATGGAAAAAAAATTTATTTCCTTGTGTATTTCTAAATGAACTGGTATTAAAAGTTGTTTATGAAAATGCTTCAAATTTACCTTTTTGTTTCCTGACCTCTATTTCCTTGACACACAGACCTTCTAGGCATTTTTTACTGGTTTTCCTGGAATAGAGCTTTTTTTCCTTATAATTACTTGTGTGGAGTTTTGCATTGATTTGTGACCAAAACGTGGTCACCCTGATGCTTCACTTACTGCTGAGCAATGCTTACACAGTGTTAAGGACTTTCCTGGTTCTCACAGCGAATACGCTGGGGATGGTCCGGTTAGAGGGGACACAGCTGGGACACCTGACCTCAGCTGACCACATGTTCCATACACATGGCATTATGTCCAACAATTAGAGCTGGTTTTGTCAAGCAGATTTGATCAGCAGTTCTTTTGTAATGTTCACTAAAAATACTAAATCTGTGTGAGTTTACATGAAACTGGGACCTTTCTGGTCATACTCTTATCTTTTTTCCCTAGTTCTAGTAAAATAAACTTTTTGCACTTGAAACACACCTGGTTGTTTTATAAAGTCCATAGCATGCATGCTATGTAGAGGCTTGAGGACTTCACATCTTTGAAATGCAGCCTCTTCTCAAAACTGTATCCATGAGAATGCTAAACAAACTTAGCCTGCTCTACTGTTCTAATTGAAAACATATGGCTTACTCTGGGTGATGTTTGGAAAGATTTCTCAAATCAGTATTATGAATTAGGTACTCAGATTCTGGGTAGTCACAGGGATTTGGGAGTCTGAAATCCATCTGTTATGTTTCTGTAAAATTGTTTCCTTTATAGTGTGGTTATAATTAAAATAGGAGGATTAATTAACACATAAAGGCAGGAGAGAGGTCATCATTCATGAGAAGTTGGCATATAAGTGTGTTATTGTTGCACAAAAATTCAGAAATGTTTTGAGTTTTGTAAAAAAATTAAATTAAGTGTAACCGAATACAAATATCTGTCCAGCTATTAAGTTTAAAAATTCTGCTATAGGGGCACTGAAATACACAAATCACCTATACTTTGTCTCAAGATCAATCATCTGTATTGATATTATGTTTTACTTAGTGCCCTATATAAAAATTAACATATACCAAATATCTTGTATAAAATTTAATTTTTGAGCTTAAATAATAGCTAAGATTTCAAATAAGGTATATTTTGCATCAGTACAGAGAAGAGATTGTTGCAGTTAAAACAAAAATACATCCTTTAAGGAAATAAGGTGGAAAGAACAAGACAAGAAATTGCTCAAATAACAAAGGTAATAAGCCTGCTTCTCTATGCATGAAGTTAGCAATAGTTCACTGTCCCATAAAGGAAAAAAAGGAAGCCTGTCCAGTGTTAATGGAATGGCTGGCACCAAGCAATTTCTAGCTACATGACCCAGCCCTGTTGACTTCTGCCATGGTTATGGGGAAAGAATCTGAAGCAGCTGGAAAACAACCTTGTTAATTTCCTACAATTAAACTACACCTTCATGTCATAAAACACCTAATATTCTTAATATCTCTTTACCAATTCTGGCTGACTTCAAATCCTTCTTAGCAAGTTTTCTCTTTATTCATTATCCTGTCTGCCTGATACTGAGGTATTATTAGACAGTGCTATCAAATGGATTGAGAATAAGCTGAAAATGTTTTCCTTTCTGTCCACACAGCACTAGGAATATGCATAAATATAAATGTACACACACACTAACACACTTAACCTCACCTGCCCCATACACATATGTAAGAATTTATAGAACATGGAGTCAAGACGTAACATTGTTTATAGTAAAGTTGCCACAAACCAGTGCACGGCAGTGTCAATTTTGGGTAATAAATACATTGCTGGGTAACTAAATTCCCTCAGGCAAAACCACAGAACTGTACTTTTCATGAGGAACCATTGGCTAAAGAACATGCTGTTCCAAGCACCCTAGAACTCCTGAAGTGTTACAATAAAGAGAGGCCATGCTGTATGTATGTACTTAAAAGAGACAGAGAAATCTTGACCTAAAAACCAGAATGAAACATATGGAAACAGACTACTTTAAATCCATTGATATGCAGGCTTGGTTTTACTTGAAATTAAGATCATACATTTTGACCAAAGAACACAGCTTCTGCATGGATAATTAAATTGCACCTGAGATTGTATCAAAATTCTTCTCCACACATTTGTTTTCTGCAATGATCACCATATGTTTCCTTTTTTTTTTTTTCTGGAAAACAACAGAGAGTAGGGGAAGAAAGACAAAAAATGTGTTGCTTTTATAGAAACTGACGAAAAAGCGATTTATTTCCTCATTAGTTTTGACAGCCATCTACTTGTTTATTTTTATTGCTAATGGGTGGGTAGCTTGGTGCATGCCTATGGTTGATCATCTTCACAAAGTCCTCAGCAGAATTAGTCCCCTGCATCATTTTGGGTTCACTAGCTATTCATAAGGACATGTGTCTGTGTATTTGAAAACAAAGCTGGGGTTGAATTTCTCACAGCGATTCTCCTAAAAATGTTGATAACTGCTAGCAAAATCCTTGCTGTGCAGCAGAAAAAAAGAGCTGAGAATACCCAGACCACAGTTGAAAAGGACCATCTCTCCTACACAATACACCTGCAAACTACTGGCTCAGTATATACATGGGTTCAGTAACTAGTACACTGGAAAAGCAGTGCATTGTGTTTCTCTTGCATCTTAGACAGTAACTGTCATTTTTATAAATGGAATTATATCCCACTTTCTCTTTGAGAAGATTGTAAGGCCTCAAAAAACTCACTGAAAGGGGTTTACAGTGGTTCTAGTTATTTTGGTAAAACGCACAGGAGAAATACCCACCAGATGTCCTCAAGAGGTCAAAATAACACAAAGGTTTACTGTGAAACTAAAGAAAATCAGAGAACTCTGGGAAACAGTTCTTCTAATCAACATAAAACACTTCTCAGAGCATTAACTTAGCCCATTCAATTTAGCAAACTTTAAAACCATTCCATTTTACTCAAAATGCTTAAAGAAGAGGGAATTAGAAGAAAGAAAGAAAAGAAAGGGAAAGAAAGAACAGAAAGAAACAGAAAACCACACATATAGATACTGGTTTCCAGCAGTGCTCACATTGAAACTCTAGAGAAAGGTAGGGTCAGGATATGCCTGCCTCATGCCCAGCTTTAAATACCCCTTGGCTTTTGGGGTCCCACCTCCCACGTGGGACTTCTGGTCATTTAGCCACTCAGAAGCTGAGCTAGGGAAGACTAGAGCCCTGCCTCCAGTGTGCCAATGATTGGCAGACACTGCAGGGCTGGGATGCAGGCTCTAGGGCTGGGGGCATGTGTGGCAGTCCATTGTTTTGTCAGGGCAAGGCCTTATCTGCCCCTCCCATACACCCACATGCATCCCAAAATGTCTCGAAACATCAGTCCATCCAGTCTCTGACAAAGCTTCATATATATGGAAATTTAGCCACAATTTAGCTAGTGGTTTGACTGAGGTTAATGAAGCTAGTACAAGTGGTTGACATGGTGATTGACACTGTGTGCAGAGCTAGGTTCTTTTAGGTTCCTTAGCAAACATATTGAACTGCTGGATGCATGATACCACTGTTGTTTTTCTCAGATCAATCCATAAACAATGATTCTTGTTTTCTGGGACAGACTGGGTTTGATCTGTTCATGGTGAAGATGGCAGACAAAGCCAGTGAGCTGAGACAAAAAATCAGTTCTACTCTGCTCTTGTAAGACCTCATCTGGAGTATATCAGCCTGTTCTGTGGCCCCCAACATAAGAAAGTTGTGGACATGCTGGGGGATGTCCAGAGTAGGATCACCAAGGTAAGCAGAAGGCTGGAGGACCTCGTTTATAAAGAAAGGCAAAACATTTTGGGTTGTTCAGCCTGGAGAAGAAAAGGCTTCAGGGATACCTTGTAGGAACCTTCTGGCACTAAATGGAGCATGCGAGAAATCTGCAGAGGAACTTTTTACAAAAGCATGTAATGCTAGGATAAGGCATAATGTCTTTAAGCAGAAAGAGCATTGGTTCAGATTAGATATTTACAATGAGGGTGGTTAGGCACTAGAACAGGTTGTGTAGAGATTCTTCAGATTATTGAGTCTGGAATGATTAACCTAGCATTGCAAAGACTGCCATTAAATCACATCCCTTAATATCACATCTGCATATCTTATAAATACCTTCTGAGGTGGTAACTCCAACACTTCCCTCTGCAGCTTGTTTAAATGCCTGACCAGTCTTTCCCTGAAGAAGTTTTTCCTAATATCCAGTCTAAATCTCCCTTGATACAACTTGAGGCTATTTCCTCTTCTCCTATAGGTTGCTACTTAGGAGAAGGGGCCAACTTTCACTCCACTACAACTCACTTTCAGGTTGCTATAGAAAGCAATAAGGTTTCCCCTGTGCCTCTTTTTCTCCAGCAGAAAGACTCCTGCTCTCTCAGCCACTCCTCATAAGACTTATTCTCTAGAACCCTCCACTAGCTCTGTTACTTTTCTTTGCACACACTCCAGCACTTCAATTTCCTTTTTGTAGTGAGGGGTCCAAAAATGAACACAGGATTCAAGGTGAAGTTTAAAGATGGATGAGGAGGACTGAACTAGCAAAAGAGAGTTTGTGGATACAATATTAAAGAAGCTGGTGGCTGGCTACAGTTTTACCAACACAAATTCTTAATTATAAAATGAAGACTGGCAGACAGTAAGGAGCATACTATACAGTAGAGGTCTAGTCAACTAATAAATCCTAGAAAGCTTCTCCCACCACATTTTGTTGTGTTATATAGTAACACAACAAAACAAACTTAAATATTTTCTTATCTATGATGCCTAATACTTACTGCCGAACACAAAAAAAAGCCAAGATCAATTAGCTGTGAAAGCCAGCTTAAGTTGAAAGCAAATAGATTAATACAAATAAAATAAAATCAAAAGGTGCTCCTCCACATCATGATAAAAAACTTTGATGAAGGAGTTGAAGGTATACTAAGTCTGCCAATCACATTAAATTGGAAAGGGCTGTTGACTCCCATGAAGAGGGGAGGCTCTGCAGGGAGTTCTTGACAAATCAGAGAAATCACCACCTGTATGAAGCTCAGTGAAGACAAGTATCATATTTGGAAGAGGAAGCCTGGATGTATGGACAGACTGGAGAATGAGAGGCTGGAGAGCAAACCTGTGGAGAGGGACCTTGGAGACCTGGTTGATGTCAAGTTGAATGTGAGTCAGCAGTGCCCTGGCAGCCAGGAGGGCCAACCCTGTCCTGGGGGGCATCAGGCACAGCATCACCAGCAGGCACGGGAGGGGATTGTCCTGCTCTGCCCTGAGCTGGGACACTGTCTCACTTCGAGCGCCGGGGGCAGTTTTGGTTACCTTGATACAAGAATGACACTAAGCAATTAGAGAACATGCAAAGAAGGGCCACAAGGATGGTGAAAGGCCTAGAGGGGAAGTCTTATGAGCAGTGACTGAGGTCACTTGGCTTATTCAGACTAGAGAAGAAGAGACTTCAGATGAGACTGTATCACAGTTTACAATTTCTTCATGAGGAGAACCGATGAGGCACTGATCTTTTCTTTCTGCTGACTAGTGACAGGACCTGAGGAAATGACAGGAAGCAGTGTTGTGGTAAGTTTAGTTTTGATATTAGAAAAGGGTTCTTCCCCAGAGAGTGGTTGGGGACTGGAACAGGCTTCCCAGAGAAGGGGACACAGCATCTGTAAAATGCTCTCAGGCACAAGGTGTTGTCTTGGGGCTATCCTGTGTAGGGCCAGGAGCTGGTCTTGATGATCCTTTTGTGTCCCTTCCAACTCAGGATATTCTATGATTCTATGAAAAAAAAAGTCTGATGAGACTAAGGAATCCTAAACCAGCCAATAATCAGTACAGTACTGAAGATGAGGAAATACTTATAGGTAAAGGAACACCTTCAAGCAGACACATCCAAAAGAAGTTTTCTCTGGTGAGATTTAACATGATGGTCCTATTCCATTTCATTAAGAATTATTTATTATGACTAGAAGAAGTGGAAGACATAAACTTTAAGGCCTGCATACAATTTTTATTGTCTTCTGAGACTAGAGGACCAAGTGTAATCATCATTGTTAGAAAGCAGGCTTCTGGAGGTACCAGAAAAGAGAAGACTAGCACTAAAGTCTACAAAGCTCACAGCCAAGCCTTGCCCAACAATTAAGAAAACTGACTGATGTTCTTCCAATACAAAGTTTTTCCAATTTTTCTTTCAAATTTGTATGCTTTTAGGATTTATTCCTTTGCTGTTTTCTTTCCATCAGGTACCTGGATGAACCAGCAAAATTCCTCAGCAACAATATTACAGAACAATAGGTAGGTAAGTAGCTGTATGCTGCTAGGCTTAAAGCAGGACTATATCAATAAATTTTTGTTGTACCTCACAATGTAGTCCTGACGCCTTAGCCACATCTCTCCAATAGTGGTGGCCAAGTGAGAAAAAAAGAGATTTGCAATACATAGAGGGCAGATGTCATATTACCATGTTAATTCTGGTGTTTCTTTACTTTTCATAACTTTAGTAGGCTCCTTTGTAGTGCACAGACTATGTATTTCAATGTCATATGCAAAAAAAGACTATGGAAATTGTGGACAAACACCTGGAACACTGGCACTAAGAAAAACAATAATTGAGGAAGAAATAATGTCTTATAGGAAGAGTGAGAGAAAGAGAAACACATAATAGATTATTGGGTGACAGAGCTGTTCTATTCATGTTCCTTAGTGCCCTGGATGTGAAGGAATGACCTTTAGGTTTGCTGCCCAGAGCTCCCCATGTCTCATGAAGAAACAGGAAGGGAAAGCAAAGAGTTCTGCTTTTTTGTCAGAGGCAAGTCTCTGATTCAATACAATTCAGAACACAATATAATATTCCCTCTATGCCTTGTGGGCAAGAAACAGGCAGCAACACCTCTGTCAGTATTCACCAGCCAAATAGTTGATGTTCACTGGGGAAATATTTCACACCCTTCAAGATGTGTAACTGTATGACTGAATTCCTAATTAGGAATCCAATTTATTCCTTCAATTTTTTTTGTGTCTGTTTGTAATTTCTTATCAACATACTTATCCTCTGCATGCCAGTTGCCATGACAACTTCTTATTTTGTTTTCGTCGTAAAAGTTTTTGGTTTAAAGATAGGTTGCATCCTTCCAGGAGTGCTCAGAACCAGTTAAATACTTTGCTCAGGAAAAAAATCGACCTTTTCTGTTTGCCACAGGTTAAGGTGGTGATTTGGCACCTGGTGGTGATTTTGGTATTTATTGCAAAATAGCATAGGAGCCCATAGGGACACATCTCCTTGAAAGCAAACAAAATACAGCATCCGTTTAAAAGATATTTTAGCATGCATGATCTGAATCTGACTCAGAGCCTCCATAGAAAGATAAATTAACTACTGAAACTGCTACAAAGTCCATAGAAAGATAAATTAACTACTGAAACTGCTACAAAGTGATAGGATAATTTCTTCAACACTTGACTTGGAGTTTGGCTGCTAGAGTTCACTGTCCTTGTTAAAAATGGGGTTGAATACAAGCAGTGGCTGCAGAGGCTGTAAAGGGCTTAGCTGAGCAAAGCCCAGTGGGCCACACACCCATTTGGTAAGAGACTTCTCAATTCTCTGTGGCATAGTGATCTGAACAAACTAGCTTTTGTTGGCTGAAATTGTAAAAGACAGTTAAACCATCATGTCTAACAGCCCTATTCACTTCAGTGCAAGCAAGGTCAGAATCATGTCCACATCTCTTCAGAGCATTAGACTTTAAATGGTTTTGTTATAATATTCCCTTTCTTTCTTTGCTTAAATGAACAATTTTCCTTTAAGTAGCAGCTAGTTATTACCCTACAGACTCGTTGCAGAATTGCTTTATTTTTTGAGTAATTATTAACAGATGTCCATTTACTGAAATTGCCATTAGAGAACAACAGAGGAAAGCTAATAGTTAAGGGGTGAGTAGGAGTATTAGTACAAATAAAAATAGTTAAAGTAACATCAACAAATAGAACACGTCCTTTAGTTTATTTGTAAGAAAATAAGGTACAACTATTGGCAACCTTTCAAGAGCCACAAAACTTAACAATGCAAGTGACATTATTCTTTATCTATGTTGTGTGGGTGAAAGTGCTTGTTATTTGTGTATTTGCATTTTAACTGGCCCAGAGAAGGAGGGGGAGAGGTGCAGAAGCAGACTCCATTTAACTCAAAAAAGTATAGGTTTTTTTTTCAATTAGAGCTTGTATTCCAGACCAGTTGCAGACCGATTGCTGTGGGGGGAAAAAAAATTTAGAAAGGAACCTAACTCCAAAAACAAGTGCTGCATTCATCCAAATAGTTTTAATACTTAGTATGCTACAATAATTGTCTCGGATCAAGAAGGTAGGGTTTGAGGTTTTTTTAAGGTTGAAGTGTTTTAGCCAGGATAACAAACAGAGCAAATTCTCTTTGTGAAAACTGCAATACCAGCCAGAATTTATGTCTAACAGTCATTTACTCTTGCATCTGCTAAATCTTGCATCATTGGTCTAATACAGGAAGAAGCAAGGAAACAGAATGTATATATATGGTGTATAAATATATATATATATATATATATATATATATATATATATATGGATATGTATAAATAATTCAGTTATAATGCAATATATAGGAGATAAAAGCACCCAAATTCTTGAAATTTAAAAGAACTCCCAACAGCTCTAATGAAAGTGAAAACAAAACATATCCTTACATGTGTGTTCAGGTAAATTTTCAGCATTCTACTTAGAGAAATAATTTTAATTACTTTAATATAAACCAACTTAGAATGGCAGATATTTCTAGACTATACTAGAAATCATCAAATTATATTTTCTTTGTTGTTAATTTTTTAAATTCCTTGCTCTAGCTAGAACATAACAGATACAATGTAATACTTCATTGGCAATAAAAATAAAGAAATAGAAAATTCCAGTATCAACTGAAACTGGCATACATACAGAACTGACATACAAGAGTGTGTTAAATAGTTATTTTTATGGTAAAGTATTTACAGGGTTTTTTTCCTATAGGCAGTAAATTTTAGATTCATTTTTACTGATCTGTAAATTAGTTCTCAAGAGCTGTAAGAATTTAATCACATTTTATCTCTATTTTTCAACCCGTTTCAACAGCAAATAGATGGCAAATCTTGTCTATGATTTTAACACCCTGTTAAAATGTTGAACGTTAATGAGCTCCTGATTTTTACATGTAACTTCCTTCCATACTACCAGGAAAAAATATATTCACCAAGAAGTTAGAGAGGCATGCAGTTCTCTCTTGGACACACCTACAGACACATCTGCATCTTTTGGAAGGCACCTTTTAGAAGCCATCATTTACTTGTTCAGCAACAAGCAAAACTGTTCCTTGTAGTGATAAGCCATATCACTAAGACAGTTGGGCAGGTGACTTTGACAGGCCTAGAACTGCCACAGAAACACCATTACTACAGGCAGTCCCTCCTGTTGCATGTGTTGAATTGTATAACATGTAAAGACAAACACAGTATTATAAAAGGCTCCTGAGCCCTCTCTTCACCAAGCCTTCATACTCTTCTGCTCTGCTAGCTAATATTTTCATCTGGAAAGAAAAGAGTTTAAAAACGTTTTCTTATTCAAATCTCAGCTAGATATTTTCTGGAGGAAAAAAAAAATTAAATGTTCGTTTTATTGTGTTTTATATGCAAGATAGAGCAACGTAGTTTGATTTACATAAGTACTGTCACTTTACAATACTTGAAATATTTTTTCAACAATATCAAGCATTCAGAGCACCATCACTTTTCAGTTTTATAGCGTCCTATATGCTTATGTATCTTGAAAGTAAGTATATGTAAACATGAAGAATGTATGCAAATGTGCATGAGTTTTTCATTCCTGAAGACATGTCTTGCTAGACTGCAGAGTAAAGCAAAGAAGACATTTTGCAGCTCAAGTCCTTCAGTGTCTTGGGTAAATTAGTTCCTAACCTTATTCATTAGAAGAACCTCATTTTCCCTAATCTTCCTTTTGTCATCTACCTACTTATACAAGCCTTTTTTTGTTGTCATTAACATTCCTTACCACATTCAATTCCATTTGGAGAAACCACAAACTTTCAGTTTCAGGCCTTCAATGGAGAAAGAATGATAACAAATGTAACTGTGTTGAGCAGAAGGTACTGAAAAGGTGGGTCTGGATGGTCTGGACTGTTCAGTGTAGCTGTGGCTGGCTCAACCATGGTAAGAGTCTATTCTAGGGATCAGACAGCATCCTCAGCACTGGTGAGTTTTTTGGGCATGGAGCATGCAAGCTGGGTTCTTCACACTGGTGAAGAACAAAAAGAAGTTCAGGCTGGAGGTAAGGAAAAATCTTTTTTCCACAAAGGCACCCTATCCATGGAGCAAAGGCCAAGGAATGCTGGGTGTCTCTGACAGTGGGTGGTCCAACATCCTGACTGTGCAAAGCCCTGAGCAACCTGGTCTGACCCTGTGGCTGAACTAGCTCTGAGATTGCAGACCTCCCCAAGTGACCTCCCTGTCAGCCTGAATTTTGTGGTAATCCTAGAGCCAAGCAAAATATTATTCTTGCAGCTGCAAACTGATAGAGTCAGGAACCCAAGTTTCTTGATAGTTGTTCAATAATGAACAGATGAATCATTAAAAGTTCCTAAAATAAAATCATCAGAAAGCATAACCTCAGTCTCTTGAGCCCAAATTGTTTGTCAGTTATACATGTATGAAAACAATAATTAGGTAGTCTTTGCCTTAAAAAACTTAATTCTTACTGTCCATATGATTTTTTTTTTTTTGCTGTGAAATTAAACTAAACATAATCTCAATTGCTTTGCTGAATTAAGAACCTTAACAGTCAAGTCCATTCCATCTACTTTATCATTCTATGCATTCTCTATACCTCATTTGGAAAAAAAATCTCCCTAAATAAAACAAAGCCAGTAAAAATTAGCTTTCTATATATGAAGAACTCACCTTTATATATCGCTTTATAGGCAGGACTAAGAAGAAAATTTTTCTCATTTAAATGACTGCTGCACATGCATACATATCAGAAGTGAATATATAAGTTCTCCATCTCCTTTCACATTTATGCACATTTTTGTTCCCCTTCCACAGAAAGATCTTTTGACAGTTTTTTGGTAATCAGCTGTTTACCAGATGTAACCATCACCTCCTTTGAAACAGTATGTTCCCATTCTTTGTTTCGTAGGAAGGCAAATATCAGTTAAGAGAGGCTAATAAAAATAAGAGAGGTCAACAATATATCTGAAAATTTTTGTGTTATAGAGTCATTAAAAATGTCAAATTGCTAAATGGGAGTTGTAGGTAGATAAATGAAGCATAAGATTAATTGTAACAATAATTGGGGGAAATCCTGCTCCTAACAGATGTGTCCATTTGGATGGTGTGATGAGCGAAAGCAAAGCAAGTGGCTCCAGACACTTCTCTGGCAATAAAGCCATCTTTCTGATGCAGGTTGGCTAGCCTGGGAGGTGTGCTACTGAGCATAAAACACAGCACAAACTGGCAGAGATCCTGCAGGATTAGGGCAGTGATTCTTTCACCCTCTTTCCTTTGAAATCACCTGGGATAATTACACAGCAGAAAGCATAAAAGGGTCTTTTTTCTGATGATTCTTGCTAGCACAGTAGCAATGCTCTTTCACATGAAATAAATCTCTTTGCAAAAAAGCATAGAAACAGGGTAGCTGAGGTCTATAGATAGAGGATCACCAGGTTACATCCATGGGACATCAGCTATCTGCTTTAGAATGAAGAAGTGGGTTTAGGTGACACTTGAATAATCTGAACTTACTAAGAACATTTTTAGAATGCACATGTAGGAAGAAATTTCTGTAGGTTCAGAACTATTGTTAATAATGGTACTGAAAGTGCATAATAATGTTGCTCTTACAGGAGGAACAAAAGTAATTTGATTAAGACTTAGAAATAAAGTGCAGGAAGAGCATGATTCCATTTGATAGATATTGATTTCATTTAGATTTGCTAAGTATGGGTAATTGGGTGGGTGTTGTGAATAATATTAGAAGATGTGAATAACAAGGTAATGTGTTATAGATGTAATTTTAATGAATAGAAGAAGACTGAATTTTAATGACTAGGAGAAACTGAAAAGAATCAAGAAAAACACTTGTAGTTTTCTCTTTTAGTTTAACCCTGGTATCCAGGATGTAAAGGTGAAGTTTAAAATGGCATGAATAGAATTCTCAGTAATTTGAATGAAGTTATAAATTGGGTCAGATCCCTTGGGGAGGAACTCTATATTTCAGTATCTGCATATAGACTAGATGCAGGCTAAAGGATCAAAAAAGGAAATTATACTTTTAACATCAACTATTGTCAAAATAATTTTTCATTACACATATTGTACTCAAATAAAAGGACTGAACCTGTATGATTTATGATATAATTATCTTCCTTGCAATCATCAGGATTCTACAGATGTAAAGTTCACTCTAACAGAATTTTCTCGTATGGTTTTAAGACAGAGTAAGTGCAAAGCAGGAGAAACTGGAACAGGGAGGGAAATGGATTAAAAACAGAATCATGGAACCACAGAATGTGGTCCCTTCTACCACCTTGGGGTAGAAGGGACCACAGAGGTCATCTGGCCCAACCTCCCTGCTCAAGCAAGGTCATCCTGGAGCACATGGCACAGGATAGCAACCAGACTGTTCTTGAACATCTCCAGTGAGAGACACTCCTCAATCTCCTCTCCAGGCAATCTGTTCCAGTGCTCGGTCACTTACATAGTAAAGAAGTTCTTCCTCCTCTTCAGGTGTGCATCATTTTTTTCCCATTGCATCTTGTCCTACTGCCTGGCACCACCGAGAAGAGCCTGGATCTACCCTCTTGAAGCCCTCTCTTCAAATACTTATGCATTTCATGATGTTCCCTCTAAGTTGTCTATTCTTGAGGCTGAACATGTTCATCTTGCTTAGCCTTTCCTCTTGAGATGCTCCAGTCCTTAATCAACTTTCTTGCTCTCTACTAGACCTTCCTCAGGAGCAGTCTGTTATCCACCAGGACCCCCAGGTCCTCCTGCACAGAGCTGCTTCCCAGTAGGTTGGCCCCCAAACTACATTGGTGCACAGAGTTACTCCTTCAAGAAAAAAATCTGTACACACTAGACTTACTACTTCCAGTCATCTTTTCAAGCATTGTTAATGGTTGAATACATATATAAATTTTATAAGAGAAACATAAAATAAATATATAATATGTAAAAACATACATATATAAATCTGGGGGAAAAGTGAGGAATAAATATGAGGGGGCAACTCCCTCCCAAAAAACAAAAAAAAAATCAAAACAAACAAACCATAAGCAACAACTTAACTTACCTGCAGGTAGGGAAAAATCTAGCTAATTTCAATTATAAACTCCATCAATCTCTACTTCATTAGTGATCTATGAATATTGCTAAAAAATCTAGATGTAATACACTTAAAATATGGAAAGGTGATATGTGTTTTCTTTGCAGCTGCTACATGCCATTGATCATTGTTTCCATAAGATCATTGTTTCCACTTGCATCTGTCCATGTGTACATGAATCTGTCACCTGCACATGTAAGGATTAACATGTCCCTGCACACATTTAGATAAGTTGTTGGCTATTATGGCATCCTTTTATTCAATTGCCACATGACTTCCTAAAAATTTTATCTGGAAGAAGAGGTAAGAAATGAAACTGCATATATGAGTCTTTTTAAGATGTCAAATTCATTTTAATAGTCATCACCACCTATTTGTTTCTCCTACACTCTATCTTCATTTCTCAGAGAGACACCTTTCACTTGGTCTTCATGTCCATAGCCTGTCAATACTACTAGATTCCTATGAAAAGAGATGTTCATATCCATATTGTATAGTTAATGTAGGCATCAAGAAAACATCCTCAAGAACTTTAACTTACAGAACTCCTAATTTTGACTATCAGTGTATAGTAATTTAAATGCTCACAAGGAGTAGGAATAGCTGTGCAATTATTTTTGAGGGGGGAAAATGCCACCTATATTAACTTTTGTTTTAAATTACATTCTGAAGAGGTGAGACTAATTTTTGTTTGAGGACACATGTATTCTAATGGAGCACTTTTTTTCATTAATTTCCCACATTCAAGCAATGATCTACAGGCTGCTCTAATATAATTTGTTATAGCTCTTTCACATAAATTTCCACATAGAGTTTCTGATGTGGTGTGATTAATACAGTCAAAGACAAGGGTGGCAACCGTATCCAGTACAAGGGTACTTCTAGTTACCACAGTACTCCTAATTCTATTTGTGATATTGGAACATAAAAAAATTAATTGTCTACTTATAAATATATACAGGTAAGCACTGTAGTACAGGGCTAACATTTTGAAAATGCCCCAATGTTGCAAAAATCGTAGCCTCATTTGTATAAGTAATTTAGCTATTATAGAAGAAAATAACAGGCTTGCTAAAAAGTGCACTTTAGAGTTTTATTATGTAACGAGAACAAAGTGAATTTCAAGAAATCTTTGCAACATATGAAGTGCATTTATGGAGTGCTCACAAAATCTAATGAGTAGTGCAAGCTGTGCCATTACAGTAAAATATCTACATGTATAATATATAGATACTCACCAAACTGTGATTTTTTAAGAAAAAGGGAGACACTATTTTTTCTGGTCTTTTTGCTTGTATTTTGGACTATAACTATTTTCTGGACATAACATGTCTATATTTTCAAGACAATAAATTCATTGCTTCTCTCATTGACAATGAAGGTTCCTAACAAAGAAGAATTTGTTTCATCCATCTTTAACACGATTAGTCTTTCTTTTTCTTGGCATTTTTGAGCTGTGGTACTCTAATCATCATCATCATCATCATGAGCAGCAGCTAGGATCTATGGTGCAGAGCATTAAATCAGAGAAAAAAAATTTGATATTTCTCTCTACCCCAAATTAGAGATACTGCATATTTTCTTCTGAAATCACCAAATTACACTGGAAAGCTACCATGTCAACTGATTTCAAGTTAACAGATATAAAAATAAGCAGGCTTCTCAGCATTGCAACATACATAAGAGGAGATATAGGGCAAAATCACTAAACATTTGATGTATTACTGGATAATATTTTTAAATATGTTGACAATAATTTCTGCATAAGAGTAAAAGAAATTTTAATTTTGAAATATTTACCAGTTTTGC